>NC_091470.1:51891055-52191055 GCF_036971445.1 Narcine bancroftii | reverse complement strand
AAGCTGGTGGGGGGGAGAGAGAAGTCTGTTAATGCCATCCTGTTGAAGGGTGCCCAGACAGAAGATGTGTTGTTCCTCCAATTTGCAGATGGTCTCAGAATGACATTGCATGAGACCATGGACAGATATGTCAGCAAGGGAATGGGACAGGGAATTGGAACGGGTGGCCATTGGCTATTGTGGTGGACAGAGCCAAGGTGCTCAACAAAGTGATCTCCCAGTCTCTCTGAGGTAGAGGAGACCACACTTCTAATAATCAGAAGGAATTAGATGAACAGATTTGTCGGTCGAAAGGTTCTGAGATTCCATAATGCTCAAAAGAAGTTGGAGACCCTGGGATTGAGAATAACAGTATTTTTCTGAAATGTAAAATTGTTCTGACACTCCAGGATCAGCAATGTCCATATTTTGACGTTATAAAACCTTTGGTTTTCCCTCTCATTCTGCCACATTTTGTCTTCTGTGGTCAAGACGGTGGTAAAATGCCTTCACTATTTATTTATTTCTTCTAATAAATTCTTCTGCCTCTGCCATAAGGACATCACATTTTGCTGGCTGTCCTTTTTATCTAGCAGAAGGATTTATTATAGTCATTTTTAATTTCCTGCTAATTTAATTCTCCCTCTTCCCTTGTTTATTTATTGCAACTCCCTATAGTTAATGAAAGTTCTGGCTTACTGTAATTTTTTTTTTGTTGCCAATATTGTAAGTTATAATTTAGGACTGTTCTCATTGTTATTAATCATTGATATATCAAGTATGGGGTTGTAATGCTCGGTGGGATGCACATTTGTTGAAAATTTTGATGCATTTTTCTCAGTTTTTCATTTTCATGAAAAGTAGGCCCTTCAGCCCATAATATATACTGTCCATCATGCTCCCATTGATACAAATCTCACCCCTCGTCAACACTTGACCTGTAATTTCCTATGCAAGTGCTTATCTTGGCACTTTTTAAGCATTATGAGACTACTTTATTTCAATAGCTGTTCAGGCGGTCCTTTCCAGATTCTACCAGGATTTTTAAAAAATCCTCAATCTTATCTCAACTGCTTAATCCTTACCATATGCCATAGTTTCAGATACCTCATCTTCAAGGGAAGGTTTCCTACCATCTGCATATTATATCCTTATACCAGCTATTATACCCTTCATTTTTTTACACATCTGTTAGATCCCCTTCAGCCTCCGCTTGAAGGAAAATAAACCATACTTCATCATTGGTAATCTGCTGTCAAATGTCGAATCTCTTGATTTGTTCATTCAGAAAATGTATGCAGATTACCTCATTTATTCTGTTAAACAAATTTCAATAAAATAATGTTGTTTTCCTTCATAATCTAAAGTAGTGGTCTTCGTAAAAATAGTTTCTTGATACTGATAATAGTTGGGAACAACAAATGTCTTCAATGTCTATGGATCTGGGAAAATGATCAGAACAGCTCTTGTTCCATTACTTGACAGTAAGCCAAAAGTCAATTGATAAGAAATTATGGTACAAAGCTCTTGAACATTCGAAGAGAGAAAAAAATGCAAGGTTGCAGAACATCTTTTGAGTATTTAATAGGCAAAATGTAAAAATAAATTGTTTGAAAATTATGATAAACTGAGGAATTGTTTTATTTGTAAATCAAAATTGCAGATGCTAGTAATCTGAGGTAAAACAGCAAATGTTGGAGTTGCTCAACAGGTCAGGAAGCAAATAGAAACAATTATTGTTTCAGTTCGAAGAGCCTTTGCAAATTGCTAATTTACTCAAGGTGAGGGAAGGATAGATATGACGTTTAAAAATAATCTGTGTTTGGCAGAGGTCGTTGGATTGCCAGGGTGAAAAGCTGAGGATGAAGTCGTATGGTTGATGAGTTAGTGAAGACAATTAGGCCAAGAGAAAGGAATGTAAAATCTGCAAAATAATGAGCTGCAGGAAATTCCCAGTAGGTCGAAAGCATGAGGGGATGAAAGCTGAATCATTAGAACAGACAGAACTGGGTAATTCTGATCCAACCACTGAAAATTATGCAATTAAACAAAGTCCGGAAAGCTTCAATATACTCGGACAGAAGGCAAGGCACTGATTCTCAAGGGTTCCTTGGGCATTGTTACAATAAAGGAGACCACAGAGAGAATGGTCAGAGCAGGAATGGGTGGAGAATTAGAAGTGGCAGGCTGCAGGAAGATGTGACAGAGTATATAGAAATATTTTTGGGAGATAAATTTGGAAAGGTTTGTTAGAGTAGGTCACATACAAACACTTTAAAACAGATCTTATTTAAATAGCTCTGTCCCATGCTAGACATGTCGGGGCCAACAGTCTTTGCAAGAACTTTGAAGAGTGCTCAAGAGACTTCACTAATGGATTGTTGTTTACAAAAGGCAACAGATGAAAGATCTTGTTGGAGCCACAGATTTTCTGGAGTTGTTCTAAGAGGGTCATCTGGTTTTGCAAGCAGAGAGAGTCAAACAGGCTTTCTCTAGATGAGAGAGAGAGAGAGAGAGACAGAGACAGAGATCACTTCTACAGTGTTACAGCCAGCAACAGCAGCTGGGACTGGAACAGGACAAGCTGGCAAACTTGTGGAAAGCCCCATTTGGAAGACAGCTTGGTCAAAGCCCTTGTGATTCATGCAAGGGGAGAGGACTGGCTGTCTAACGTTTCACTTGGAATAAGAGAAACAAAAAGGCACTCTGTGGTGACCTGAAAGAAAGAGGTTATCATCTGGAGAACCCTGAAAGTGGTAAGTTTCGTCAGCAAGACACTGGAGTGGCTGATTAAAAAGGAATCAGTTGTGGATGTCTTGGAACAACAAATCTCTCTCTAAACCAACAAGAACCTTCCTGAGCAGTAACCATCTTCTTTTCAAGCACCAACGCCTGGTGAACTTTATAAATGTTAAATTCTGTGCACAGTATAAGAATTGCCTGCAACCAGTGAACTTGGAGGAATGAGAAGTGAGATTGGACTGTGAACCAAAAAATTTTCTTGAACTTGCACACATATTACATACACGTGTGCTTAGAATTAGAAGGGGGTTAAGTTAGGTTAGTTAAGTCAATAGTGATAAGTTAAAGTGTGATTCTGTTTTCGTGTTTAAAGATAATTAAAAGCAACCTTTGTTTAAGTAACCATTTTTCTTGGTAATTATCTATTTCTGCTGGGTTTTGGGGTCCTCTGGGCTCGTAACAAAGATCAGGATCATTCCTGCAAGCTGAATGCCAGTGTTTGTCTTTATGGGTCATGGGTGTTAGAAATTAAAGTACCTTTAAAGAAATTGCTCGAGACAAAAATTGAGAACAAAGAACATTTATTACTACAACAATGCAAAGTTGGGTGCTTCCCCTTACCCTGGGAATACACACACATACTGGGGCTCACCCAACTTTTATACAGTCAATTTCAGTATCAGAATGCCCTCTCTCTTCTGCCCCCCTGGATGGGTTTGGCATAGGTAATCCTTCCTGCCTACGTGCAGTTTCAGTACACTTGGAGGACCAGGGGGTATCCTGTGGGTGCCCCATCATGTCATTGTCCTTATTCACACCTTCCTGATTCTCTGGGCTACAGTCTCTTGATATGCAGAGTTGACTCATCCTGTCTAGGGTTGGCTAATTTCATATGTATAAATCTGTGTATGGTTAGCTAATTAGAAATGTATGACTTGGTACTTCTGTCCAGGGCTAGGAGACCCTTATCTGATCCAGACTACCTCAACTTCCTACATTCTATTGTACCTTACCATTCCTTATCTTAGTCCTATGGTCTTGTCACAAAGACTAGAAGATTCTTATGTTAATCGTGCTGACTCTGCTTTCCTGCATCCTAAGCCCCAAGCTTATCCTGTTTGAACTGGTTACAGCCATTTTACTGATGAACTTTAGTTTCTTCCATGTTCATAATTTTAGATCAATTTTCCCATCTCTCACAATCCTCACTTTTCTTTTAGATCAGTAATACTGATCTTTCACCATGATCAGTGTTACTGATCTTTGGTTACTAGTGTCAGTGTGACTGATCCCCACCCCCCCCTTCCTCACTTTTCTTTTAGATCAGTAATACTGATCTTTCAAGTGTAAGGTGTAGTTTTACCCAGCTGGTCAATAACCGAATTGTAATCTCTGTGTAAAGTCTTTAGGTAGGGGAGCACCATGAAGGTCAGAGTAGCGAGTCCAGCTGCTTATTAGGGTTGCGAGTATCAGGCTCCAGTTCTCAGTAAAGAGTCTAGTCCATCCCACATCAGTCCGAAGTTGCCACGTCTGAACATGGGCATGGGCAGATTCACGTTGAAACATTGAAGCAGTGTCTTTTAACCACCCGACTTTTGTAAGCATTGTCCTGACGAAGTCTGTGAGAAACGCTGCCTTCAGCAGCGAACAAGTAGCAGTCTCTGAGAAACGCTGCCTTCAGCAGCGAACAAGTAGTCAGGCGGTTCCTTTGAATTGTGGTTAGTATATTAGCCTGCAGCTGACGTGGACTTTTTACCCCCTCCATAAATCTTCGTCCGCGAAGCCAAGCCAAAGAAAGAAAGAGTATATGATGTCCTCTTCAGCCCCGAACCCTAGGGCCACCGATCTCCGAAGGCTGTTTGGAGCCTGATATTAAAGTGTCAAGCAGCTCACGGTTGTTGGAAACTGGTGCTCCACGGGGTGATGAAAAGAGACCAAGCTGGGGGGGGTTGTTTCTTGTGATTTAACTGTGTGTTGCAGCTTGTCTGCTAACATTAGCATATGTATCATTGAACTTGTGAGTTGCAGCCTGTCTGTGTACATTAGCATATGTATTAACTCTCTCTCTCTCTGTTACATGTACAATCCTGACTACCATTCTGTCTGTCTTTGTCCCACCATGTCCTTTGTGCTATCGCTTCAAAACTCCTGTCTTTAATACCTGTGTAGGCTAAGATACAAATTAGATGTACTCCACTAAAGCTGTTCAGTTCCCCTGGTCCGTATTGGAATCCCTTGTTAACCCATATCCCACTATGACTATACATTAAATCTATGCCCTGTCTACATTCTAAAGGAGCACAATTGTAACCTCTGCTGCCCCTATTCCAGGGGGACTTAAAACATTAACGAACAATATTCCAAAAAATGAGTAAAACAACAATGAAAGTAAAACCCATTGAAAGCAGCAATAAAATATAACAATAACTGAATAAACAACAATAAATGTAAAGCTCATTGAAAACAGCAATAAAATACAACAATAGCTGAATAAACCACAATAAATGTAAAGCTCATTGAAAACAGCAATAAAATACAACAATAACTGAATAAACCACAAAAAATGTAAAGCTCATTTGAATCTGTGTGTCGTGATGTTGTGGTTCAGAAGCTGGTTTAATTCTTTGAATGTGGGTCCAGCCTTTCTCTCTTGTTCTTACTGCGGTGTCTGTAATTAAAAGTACACAGAAGGGACCATCCCAGGCAGGTTTTAGTTGATCCTCTTGCCATGCTTTTACATATAACCAATCACTAGATTTTAATAAAATGAATATCAATCTGACTTTCCTTTGTGTTAGTGTAAAAATTGTAAAATGAAACACAAACCATATTTGCATGGGTTTTGAATATGTTAGACCTTATTAAAATGCAGTTGGAGCTGCTTGTCTGTATGGGGCACAACCCTCCAATTTGTTAGAGTGAGTACATAACAGACATTGCAGCACAAGAGCCCCTGCAAGAGAACTTGAAACATATTCAACCTTTAGTTCTGCCTTAAGTAAAATGCCTTGTGCCACAGCTCACAGGAGCTGGCCTTATTTAAAACAGTCTGTAAAACAGGCACCAAAAAAAGTTAAAAGATGTTCTTATGAAGATTGCACACACAATCATTTAAGTACAGGCTAGTTTCTATTATATTCCACTTAAAAGTTCTGCTGCATGAATCCTGGAGCTTGTGGAGTCATTATTGAATCAAGAAATATTGGTGCCATGCCAATCTCATTCTAACATGCCAATTTCTCCAGTCCTTAAGTCAAGATGTACTGAATAGCATCTGGTACAAGATCTGTGAGTTCTTAATGATATTATTATTCTTATGCACCCAATTGTTCTGAACTATGCCACCAATTTAAATCATATTCCACCTATTGCAATACTCACACAGCACCATAGACCAGTTCGCAGGTTTATTTCTCCATTAAGCTGAATCCAGTCGCGCAGGGTTTACCTCCGTGATCATTTACAATGTAACTTCCGCACTACCGGATTTAAATATAAACCTGATGAATGGGGGAAAGTTATCATGAATTAAATAACAGCGGCAATACAGAGAAATTGTGCTGAGGCATTAATTTCACTCCAGAGGAAAATGCACCAGAGAAATGATTAAACTTATAGGAATCCCCATAGGAATCCCCAGAGGTATCTTTATTCTCCAGAGGTGGGTGATCTTTCAACTCACGGACCTTGACTGCTGAATGTGTAGAAGAAATGTACTAAATCTGTTGATAGGGCTCCATACCTCTAACTGCAAGACAAGAGCCTGAAGCCTCAATTTCAAGTGCCACAGTGCACTTAAAGGGACATGCACACTCCCCCTTCAACTGGCTGATCCAGCCACTTTACACATCAGATCCTTTCTTTATCTTACATACACTTAAAATAAGACGTGTAGAACTCACCCTATTTGCGCAAACATTTCTCCCTGCAAATGTTATAACATCACAACTCTCAGGTACTCCCTGTGCAAAATCACATTTGAATACAATTTATTTCATAAATTGGAATTAACTGGTAGTTAAATTCGCTAATTCTACAGTATTGAAAAACGATCATTTATGACATTTAATTTTTAGCATGAATTTTAATCAATATTGGTCAGTGACTGAAGTGGGAAGTCGTGATTTATGAAATTATCTCTGGTCTCTACTCTCCCACTCCCTGCACTTCTCCCAACATTCAGGAGCTGGCACACAGTCCCTGCCTTATCCATGTTACTCATCTACTATTACTTTAACTGCTTGCATCAAAATGTTAGCCTTTGCTTTCTGCTTATCCTCAGATGTCAGGACAAATGCTTTTTGTGTGATCTGTAGAAGCTGGGTTATTCCCTGCTCATGCCAATTTTCTGTCTTTTGTAATTTTCTCTTAATGTCTGGGGCTGAGTTGGTAACAAAACCTGTTAGTACCAATTGTTCCCCTGCTGGGGATTCTATGTCGAGACCCCCATATTGTATATATATATGGTCCCAAAAATTGGTCTAACTGTTCAGCACATCCCTGGGGATCTTCTATCAGGGAGGTCAGTTCTTTCTTAAAGTTACACACTTCAGTACTGGTCAGGGGCACATTTACGAAACCGAGACCCTCTCCCATGGGAACTTCCCGCAGTGGTCTCATCCAATTGGTTTCTGGCTTATTAGGTCTGGGTTCCTGCTCCCTGGGAAATGAATCAAAGGGTTCTGCCCTTTCTTCCTGAAGAGTCTCACGCTGTTCTGAATTAAAGTTACCTCTCTCTCCTGCCAACAGAGGTGGTAATCGAGTGCTTTGTGAGCAAGTTATCATACCACTCCTGCTCTCTTCTCTCTTTAGTGGTGGGGGAGGTGGGGAAGGTGCAGAAGGGTAGGTCATAGGAGGGGAAGGAAAGATAGGAGCTGGCATAGGAGGAACATAAGGTGGAGGGAGGGAATGTAACACATCCCAACCCTGTGATTCAGGGACAAAAGGTTCCTCCTCTCTCTTATCCCTGGATTCTTTCTCATTCAAAACCAGCTGTTCAATGGATCCCTTGAGCCAGCAGGCTGCATATTCCCTGCTCTCAACATTGTCTTTCTGGTTTTGATAGAGCCATAGGTTCAAAGCTTTACACATCCATTCATCCTCGGATCCGAATTTTGGCCAGTACACGGAGCTCCCTTTAACCGGGTATTTAACCCATTCATTACAACAATACCTGACCGTCGTCAGTTTGTCTTTACCGCGGGTCTTTCCTGTGCCCCACTCAGATAACATCAACCCAAGCGGGCTGTACGTAGCTATCTGGTGGTCACGTCCTGTGCCAGGACTCTCATCTTTACTGCCCGCCATTCCCATGCTTAGGAACAAGTAAAATACTCTTACCGAGTTCTAGCAGTACTGCTCTAGCGCGCGTCCTTCCGCCGTTTGTTCTCAATGCCTCTTCTCGGATATCACTCGCTTCTTCCACTGACCAGCCACCCGTCGCCCGTGAGTCCAGCTGAATCAGCCGGGGTGCACCTACTCTCGTCGTCGGGGCACTCTGTCAGTGGAGGGAGTGTGATCCCGGACGAGCCCCCATTTGTTAGAAATTAAAGTACCTTTAAAGAAATTGCTCGAGACAAAAATTGAGAACAAAGAACATTTATTACTACAACAATGCAAAGTTGGGTGCTTCCCCTTACCCTGGGAATACACACACATACTGGGGCTCACCCAACTTTTATACAGTCAATTTCAGTATCAGAATGCCCTCCCCCTTACATTCTTCTGCCCCCCTGGATGGGTTTGGCATAGGTAATCCTTCCTGCCTACGTGCAGTTTCAGTACACTTGGAGGACCAGGGGGTATCCTGTGGGTGCCCCATCATGTCATTGTCCTTATTCACACCTTCCTGATTCTCTGGGCTACAGTCTCTTGATATGCAGAGTTGACTCATCCTGTCTAGGGTTGGCTAATTTCATATGTATAAATCTGTGTATGGTTAGCTAATTAGAAATGTATGACTTGGTACTTCTGTCCAGGGCTAGGAGACCCTTATCTGATCCAGACTACCTCAACTTCCTACATTCTATTGTACCTTACCATTCCTTATCTTAGTCCTATGGTCTTGTCACAAAGACTAGAAGATTCTTATGTTAATCGTGCTGACTCTGCTTTCCTGCATCCTAAGCCCCAAGCTTATCCTGTTTGAACTGGTTACAGCCATTTTACTGATGAACTTTAGTTTCTTCCATGTTCATAATTTTAGATCAATTTTCCCATCTCTCACATGGGCATCACTGACAATGTCATTATTGTCAGTCTTGGATTGTTCTTGTGAGTGAAAATGTGTGTCACCTTGCTGTTTCGAATTGTTTTGTGTTTGTTCCAATTTTGCTTTTGTAGGCTGACCGTATCTTGATTTTTCTGTTCATTTTTGTTGATATGATGGTTCTGAATTCTCTCTGTATCAGTCCTAGTGGTCATTCATGAGCTGGGGGGGGGGGGGGGTTGGCCGAGATATTTGGCTTGTTCTGTGCACATTTTGTGTGAAAGTGTGATACAGGCTTGCTTTAACCTGGTGGATGCTGGCTGGGGAATAGTGAGCGATAGAAGAAACAATCTTGACCGCTAGTATGATATTTATGCTGTGACTCAGTTTGTGAGTATAGCTTTAGCTGGTATGAAGAGTAGAAATGGAAGCAACCAGCTTTTCAGCCCTGCTTGCATACTTTGTCATTGTCAAATCAGCTGATCCTTATTCACAGCATCACCTACCTGCACTAACTCCACATTTCTTCATAACTTTTATCTAACATTCTGTTCTGTAAAGGAGGCCATGTTGTGAGCATTAAAAGCCCAGAGCAAGTTAGAAGTGTACATGCCTCACCTGGAAGGATTGCTTGATCACTCTATGGTTGTAAGCGAGCAGGTGTAAGGACAAATGCTGCCCCACGGTTGCAGAGAAAATTCCTATAGGATGGGTGGGAAGGAATGTATCTGAATCCAAAACCATCTTGAAAAGGCAGTTCCAAAGATTCACCACCCTCTTGGATAAGTCTTTTTTTAACGCTGTAAATGGCTGACCTTTGCATTTGTAAATTGCCCTTCCCTGTTTCAAACACCCCAGTCAGGTGATGGGCAGATGTCATCTTATCTTTCATTGTGTTTAAGAGGGTGGTTGCCTCGTGTCTCCCACTCTGAAGACATTTATTTGTCATGAATCTTAGACAATAGGAGCTGGAGTAGGCCCTTCGGCCCGTCGAGCCAGCACCGCCATTTTACAGATCATGGCTGATCACTACCATCAGTACCCCTTTCCAGCCTTATCCCCATAACCCTTAACTCCTTTGCCCACTTAACAAATACTGTGTTTGAATGATGTGTTGCACCCATTCTGTATTGTGGCCTTACTAGTCATCATTTGTGATCCAGATATTTTATGGCTTTTCCATCTTCAGTTGTTCCTGAATCTCCTGATTCATTCCCCTATTTGACTGAAGATCACCTAATGCTTCCTCCTTTCATACCAGTGCTATTTTCCTCAATGACCACTCCTACTATTGTTTTCCTCTCTGCAGTTTCATCTCACCCTTTTGCCTAAGCCTTCAAGCGATCTTTCTGTTCACATTGTTTTTGTAAATATTATCATATGCCACTCATTTTAAGCACTCTCATTTAATAAATGCTATTTTATTCCGAATTTGATTTTCTCCCTTTGGCTGTAAGGTAGCTTTGCCATTAATATCAGCTATGAACAAACAGAGAAAATATCAACAAATCTCATCTTCATGCAATTTCCACTGACCTCTCTAATGATTAAAGCTCAGGATGATGTCACTCAGATTCCCTGGTTCTGCCAATGTGCTACTCAATATTTCTTCAAATCCCAACAAGCTGATTTTGATGTCGAATCCCAATGGGTGTAATTGGATTTACACGTAGTACCTAACAACCAGCAGCATGTTTTGCAATCTGCGTCATTCATAACCCAAAGGCATTCTTCTAACCTTAGACTAAGCATGCACATAATTGATGGCTGTAACATTCCTGATAAGTTGTGACTTCCTTTCCTGGAGAAATTTAAAGCAGCTGTGCTCCTGGTTTGGCAGCTTCCTCATTGCCTCTCATTTAAGAGGGTTAGAACACAATATCCCCACAATCTAAGACAAAGGAGGAAAAACCCAACACCCAACCCCAACCAACCAATTTTCCCCTGCCACCGTGTCTGCCTGTCCCGCATCGGACTTGTCAGCCACAAACGAGCCTGCAGCTGACGTGGACTTTTACCCCCTCCATAAATCTTCGTCCGCGAAGCCAAGCCAAAGAAAGACAGGTACAAGGAAAACAAGCATTCTAGTGAAGGACTTTTTGTGGAACTGCCTGACCACATTATTATAGCCTCTGAAACATATTAAAATGTGGACTCTTTCAATTGTGCAGCAGCTAATTTGCCAAAGATCCATGGAGCGTAGTGGGATAATTGACGGGATTTTTATTTTGAACATGTTGATCGGAAGGCCAGGACATATTTAATTGATGTTTAGACTTCTATGTTGTTTCCTCTCTGTTTTTGTGAGTTCTCGGTGCTTCTGCTATGCAGTGCCAGATATCGTGGTTTGAAGTATTAATCATCTTTTTTTAAAAATGGTCAAAAGATGCAAAACTGTTATCAATAAAAAAAATCTGTAAAACTTTTAATACCCAATCTATACTGATCATTAAAAGCAGAATCCTGCAAAAAAAATTCATTTGACCAAAAGCTCATTTTTTTCAGATATTTTATCTAATCTCAAATCCCTGATTTTCCTGGGGTTCCTGAGGTGAATATTCTAGATAATTTTTTTTCAGATTACAACCTTCCTGGAATGGTTTAATATCTTATTTATGACAAGTTGACTGGTTTAAGATGTATCCCTTTAGGCAAAATTACAAATGCCTGGGAGCAGGATTTGAACCTTTTGCTGTCCAATGAGGTTTGGGACTCTATTTTCAAACTGATTAATACTGCATCTTTTGTCATTGTGCTTGTCATTGTCTGTTGCATTTCTAAGTTGTATATAGGGCCCACATGTCTAAAGTTAAATTATCTCATTTTTATTTAGATATAAATCCCCATTGTGATATATGCAAAATAGATGATGCTTCTTTAATTCATAGGTCTGGATGTGCCCAGTTTGGAAAAATATTGAAGAGAAGTTTTTCAAACAGTATCAGTGATTCTCAAATTAAAATGAGAACCAAATTCCTTAGTTGCTCTTTTTGGAACATTTGGAAAAGACAATGTTTTTGTAACTCCAATTGAATATCGCATTTATTATTTTACTTTGTTGTTGGTCAGGTGTGGTATTTTGATAATATCTCACCTATTCATTTATAATGGCTAAGGGACAGAAAAGAAAAAGTGAGAGAACTAAACAAAGGTATTATGAATTAGGAGAAAGGGTTCATAAAGTTCTTGCTTTGCAGATGAAAGTGCAACAAACTTCTCAAACAATTAATGCTATTAAAAACCAATCTAAGAAGATTACCTATAAACCTCAAGATATTAATGATTCATTTAAAGATTTTTATTTCAATTTATATAGATTTCAGCCTACATGTGAGGAGACTAAAATTGAGAATTTTTTTGATTTCAAATAAGTTTATCTAGTTTAAATTATCAGGATCAAAGAGATTTAGATGCTCCCTTTACAGCAAGAGAAGTTGGTGAGGTGTTGAGTTCATTGCAGTTCATTACAAGTCACTAGGGGAGGATGGTTTTTCATCTGAATTTTTAAATAAATTTAAAGATCTTTTAATACCCCCTTTTATGGAGGTGTTAAAGCAAGCGGCAGAATCCCATCCTCTACTGGAATCTTTTTCAAATTCAATTACAACAATACCAAAGAAAGATAGAGATACGTTAAAGCCTGCATCTTATAGACCAATATCATTATTGAATGCAGATTATAAAATTATTGCTAACATTTTAGCGATAGACTAACTAAATATTTACCAAATGTAATTGATATGGATCAAACAGGGTATCTTAAAAGGTGACAATCTGCTGACAATGTTGTAGATTGATTAGTGTATTGCTGGTATAAATAAAATTCCTGCTTGGGTTATATAGAACTTAGTAAAATAGGAGAAATTAATATACAGGATTTTATTTACAAGATTCAAAATTGTTGGTGAGAAGCAGAGACACACCTGTTCTGAAACATTTGATTGAATTATGGAATAAAATTAATTATGAAATGAGTGGAAAGTTTTAATTTCACAAAAAAATGCCTTTGTCAAAATAGACTTAATCCATTTGCTATGGATAATCAATTTTTGAGGACTTGGATGCAAATGAGGATTGTGAGACTGAGGATTATTTTGAATCTGGAAGATTTATTACTTTTGAATGAGTATAAATTTAATGTGCCAAACAACACATTTTTTTTGTTATTATCAAGTTAAGGCTTTTTTGATTGATAAGGTAGGTCTGAGTTTGACATTACCTAGTCAAATGAATTGGAATTATTGATTCTTAATAGTAATTTAATTGAATTTATCACTGTAATGTATAATTTACTTCAAAAGAAAGCCCCTAAAATAAGAGTGTGTAGCAGCCGGGTCAGCCCCGCACATGACAGTAGTGAACAGGCTGCGTGGCAGGGCACAGGCGCTCCCCCCCCCCCCCACTGCGCAGAGGTTCTAGGCTGCAGGAGCGCATTGCCAGGGGAATGGCCAGGCCTCACAGCAACATTATGACATCGCTCCCGTGAGCCTGTTACCTTCCCTAAAAAGGAATGCGCGTGGTTTGAATAAGCTGCAGTTACTGGTTTACCTGCTTGGTGTGGACAGCGTTTATTTCTGCCTTTAGCTATGCTACAAGTGCATGAGTCAAAATTAAGATGGGAAATGGATTTAAATAGACAAATATATGAGAAAGATTGGATGCAATTATGTAGAGATAATATGACAAAAATTATTAATGTTAGATATAGGTTGGTTTAATACAATTTTTTTGAACCAGCTATATTTAACTCCTCACAAATGTTTTTAAAAATTGAACCCTACATTATTAGATTTATTAGATTTATGTTTTGGATCATTTCTGCATTCTACTTGGAAGTGTCCTAAAGTTCAACATTTTTGGTTGAACGTAGAAATTTTTGGAACAAATAACAGGGGTTAAGTTCCCTCAGGATCTGATATTGTTTTTGTTAGGTAATATTATGACTATAAGGCCTAAATTAAAGTTAACTATGTATCAAATTGAATTTGTACAAATTGCTTTAACATTTTCCAGGAAGTATATAGCTATTACTTGGAAATCAGATAAGATTTAGGGGTGGAGAGATGAGATGCTGAACTTCGTAATTTTATTACTTATAATTTACAAAATAAATATCAGATATTTTGGAAACCATGGCACCCATATTTGCAAAATGTAGTTATGAATGTTTAAAAAAAACTATCTAAAGACCCCATCTTTTGGTAACCTCCAACATTATTATATTATTAAAAACTTTACGAAAACAGTTATCCTCTTGACATTCTCCAGTTTTTCTCTCTTCAATGTTCTTTTTCTTCCTTTTTTGGGGTTTTAGGGAGGGAGAGGGAAGGGAGTGAGGGGGAAGTTTGTCAAACATGTATACTTTTTTGAAAGTTCTCTATTGAAAGAAAGATATTTACTTCAGTAGTTTAAAAATTGGTAAATAAAATAGTAAAAAAAAGACAAACAATGGCTAAGGGACATTATGTCCTGTTTAAATTTGGGAAAAAATTAGGTATGCAATTTATGATTTAAATATTAGATTCCAAATGTTATAGGGCCCATCAAGGACTATTACCACAATCTCTAGGTTCAGTGTTAATGCCAAACTTTGGCACTGTGCTGAAGTGTCAGGTGTGAGCTTCTTTGTTTCATCAATATGTAATGCCTGTATTGATAATATTTGAAGTTAGCAGAGAATTATATATCTTAAGGTACATATGGTTACAGAGGTACACACACCACATTTGACAAACTTTATGAAACTAGGAGAGAACAAGAACAAAAGAAGATTTGATGTGCCAAATCTTTATAAAATCTTGTGAAGATGTTAGTTTGGAAATGCCAAGTATTGCAAGTAAGCCAATATGGAATTAAAATGGATCACAATGTATATCAGGACAGTGTGTGCTTTAAGGGAATAGTATTGGATACATTCAGCCTTGTGGTGTCAATGCTGCAAACCCCAGATCCATTTGAGTGACATGCGCCAGACTTTGCAAAATCAAATTTTGAAACAGGAGATGTTTTGCAAAACATACTGAAACTGTGTGATGTCAGGTCACATGGGATGAGAGGCAGGATAAAGAAGGAGGGAGAGCACAGAAAGCTGAATAAAACCTGTCCTTTGTGAAAGGCAAGGTGAATAAAACCTGTCCCATGTGAAGGGCAGGATGAAAGCAGCAATTTCTGAAAAGGCAGGACTGCTGGTCTATCATCAAGAAAATAGGTTCTATATCTCTAAAAAGCTTGGGGAAAATGTGTGAATACACCAGCAAGGAGAATTTCTCTAAAAGCTGACTCATCGAAAGATGTGCAAATTTGTAAGAAAGCTGATGCTCCCTACTTGCTCTATAAAAACTTCTTGAACATAATTTAAAGAAAAGATCCTGTCACTCAACAAGAGATTTGAAACAGGACTTTAAAATTGATGTTTCCAGAAGCAAGCCATTGTAATGGTCTGGATTTTAAAACCAGACATACACACACAGGAATGCACACATAATGGGGGTTAATTTAACATTAAGTTTAGAGTTAGTGAGATGTTTTGTAAAGAATAGTTTAATTAAAAGACTTTTTCTTTCATTTACCATTGTCTGGTGATTTTTCCATTGCTGTTCCAATGTTAGAACTAGTTAAGGGCTTGCTAGTTCGTAACAAATATAAACTTTCAACCTTGTATAGGGGCTTTGAAAATTTAAATTTATAATGTCTGTAAAGGTTAAAACGTGTTTTTGATTCTTAGTTAATTTTGTGCTTTTATTTTTAAGGAAAACTATTGTTTCTAGCAGTCATAGTGACTATGATGTAATATGTTGGAATATCATTCTTCGACAAACTGTGAAGAGAACATGAGCTCGAGATAATTTTCTTTGATTTTGCCTTATTTCTTGTTTATCTCTTTAAAGTTGAATGTCACGATATTTTTAAATACATTATATGCTTTGTTTATTCATCATTTTGAAAATCTTAATGAGAAATTATGCAAAATGTTTATCTGTTTTATCAATAAATTAAAGCTACATAAAGCTGAATTTACAAAGTTTGGTTTATTGGATTAATAAGATAGTAATTCGGAATATTGTCCTCATTTTTCTTGATGATGCCATGTTTTAAAATGAGGAAATACTAGAACCTGGAAAGTGTCATTTATAACTGTAAACTTTGTTTGGAAGAAAGGCTCATGAAATTTGAAAGAGATAAACTTGTTAAAAGCAAATAGACATTCTTGCTGTAAAAATATAATATTCCAGAAGCCTCGATGAGAACATATCTGTGAATTGTGCAGTTTTAAAATTGAGCTAAAGTCTTGGAAGATGCCTGTAACCTTGGAAAGATAAGATACAGCTCTGGTTCGTAAAATCTGGCAGGAAGCTAAGAAGAATGTGCTCTTAAAAGATAAAGAAAGCTTGTGTGCAGAACCACACAAAGGCAATTCAGAGAAATTCTCTTAAAGGGACCATTCAAGATACAAATTTGTTTACAGTTCCCAGGAGCCAGAAGAAACCACGTTAAAACATGAAGGAATCAAGATGGATAAGAAGTTGTCTTATTGGGCAAAAGACCTCGAGAAACAGCCCTTCTCAAAGAACTGTTTGGTTGAGCCAGCAAGGTGGACTGACAATGCTTGGCAGGAGGTTGGAGCCAGCCACTAAAGAAGTGGCTTCTGTCACATTTGTGGCCCGAAATGTGAAGTTCATAAAACATTAAACACAAGTTTTATCAGGTAAACTTCACAGTGTCTTTTTATTTTCCCGTTTCCTTTGTTCTCCTGCTTGTGTTCTTATCTCTCTCTCTCATACCACGTGACTTTCGGTACATCTCATACATATTCATTATCATGACATCCCTCCTTTAATCAGAAATAAACTTTACCTTCACTTACCAATATCCCTCGGAAACCTACAAACATCGTAACTAATGGTAATACTATAACTCAACTACATAAAATTTACTTCCTACAGCACTCATACATGCACTTTATGATATAAGATTAAATACTGTCCCAAAGTTCTTATTAAAACTATGGCACAAAGTCTTCGTATCGTTTGGGCGGTTTCCGGTTTTGTTTCGGCCTGCCTGCGATATTGTCGTCGCTTCTCGGTTGTTCACTCTCAGCGTCGGAAATACTGCTCGCCACGGCTTCGGGTGTTTCTGGCGCTCTAGTCACTTCATCAGGAGTGCTGGTAACTGCCTCTGGAACATCATCAGGTCTCTCAGTTTCAGCATCTCGTATTGGCCTTTCAACCTCTTCGCTCGATGTATCTCTGGACTGGTACCTTTTTACACCTGAGACATTTCTCTTATACAGGACTCCAGTCGGAGACTTGACTGTCACCATACTGCCACTTCTGGATACGACAGTATAGGGTTGATGGTAATAAGGTGTGTCTAGCTTACCACCAGTTTCATGCCTCACTAGAACATTATCTCCTGGCATGATGTCTGAGTACTTGGCTCCACGTTTCGAATCTGTGTACAGCTTTGCTGCACCTTTCTTTTCAGCATCGTGGTCCCTCATCTCCTGGTCGTTTCGGATTTCCTTTATTTCTGGCATTTTTGTGCGGATTTTTCTCCCAAAAAATGCTTCTGCAGGACTTTTTCCAGTGGTTGCATGAGGCGTTGCTCGATAGACAGCCACATAAGATAGCAATGCTTCTCGCCAATTTTGTCCTTCTGCGTGTGCAATCCTCAATCGTTTTTCAATGGACTGATTTTGTCTCTCTACTTCCCCGTTGGCTTGCGGCCATTTCGGAGTTACTTTATGATGGTGGATACCTGTGGTCCACATGTATTCCGCAAATGTCTCTGAAATGAATTGTGGACCATTGTCAGAGTATAATGTAACAGGTAATCCATATCTTGCGACTATCTCTGCTAATGCTTGTATTGTTTTTTCAGTGGTTGTGGACTTCAACACCACGTACTCATAGTATCTGCTGTAGTAATCTATCACTACCATAATTGATTCACCCGTCGGTAAAGGTCCAAGAAAATCAACAGCTACGTCGATCCATGGTCCTGTCGGGAGTTGCGTACTCCGGATCGGTTCTGGCGGATTACTCCTACTTGTGATTTGACATCCGTGACAAGTTTTAACAAATTTCTCTGCGTCTTTATCACAACTTGGCCACCATACCTTGGTCCTGAGGTTTTGATTGGTACCAACAATACCTAGGTGTCCTTCATGCGCTAAGGATACGATCTTCGGTCTCAATCTTTGCGGTATCACCAATCTGCAACCTCTTAATACACACTGTCCGATGCAACAAAGTTCGTCTCTAATGGGAATGTAAGCCTTGTGAGTACACTTGTCCCATTGTCCACTCTGTATGCATTCTCTTACTTCCATGAGTTCTGGATCACGTTCGGATTCTCTCTTGACTTCCTTCGTAGTCACAGCTTTCGGTGTCGACTGAATAGCTACGAAGCATACAAAGCTCTCTGTTTCTGTTCCCAATTCTGCCTTAGATTGTGGACCACCATCCTTCACCAATCTGGACAGCGGATCTGCAATGTTTGTTTTCCCTGCAATGTGGATTACTTTATATTTGTAGGGTTGTAGTCTGAGTACCCATCTCTCTATTCTGGCACATGGTTTGGATCTAGGTGCATAGATCACCTCTAATGGCTTATGATCTGTGATGAGTTCAAATTCAATGCCGTATAAATATGCATGGAACCTCTCACAGGCCCATACAAGTCCGAGTGCTTCTTTCTCTGTCTGAGAGTATCTTCTTTCCACATCTGATAACGATCTGCTGGCATAGGCAATGATTCTTGGTCCTCCATCATGCATCTGGACCAACACGGCTCCTAAACCAACTGGGCTGGCATCCGCTATGACTTTGGTTGATGCCGCCGGATCGTAATATCCAAGAGTTTTTGCATCTGTCAGGCTTTGCTTCAGCACTGTGAACGCTTTCTTCTGCTCAGATCCAAAATGAAATGGTACACCTTTCCTGGTTAGTTTCCTTAGTGGTTCTGCCACTGTAGCGAAATTAGGAATGAACTTTGCACAAAAATTGACCAATCCCAGGAAACTCCTCACCTCTGTTGCGTTCTGAGGTGCACGTGCCTCTTCAATAGCTTTCACCTTGGCCTCTGCAGGGTTTAGTCCTTTCCGTGTAAGTCTGTGTCCCATGAAGTCCATTTCTGACACACCGAACTGGCACTTGTTTCCATTCACGGTAAGGCCTGCCTCCTGTAGTCTAAATAGTACACGCCTCAACCGTTTGTCATGCTCTTCCTTCGTTGGTGCATGGACTATGATGTCGTCAGAAATGTTGGCAACTCCAGGAATGCCTTGAATCATTCGATGGATTTCATACTGGTAGATCTGCGAAGCTGCATTAATTCCAAATGATAGTCTCTTGTAACGATACAATCCACAGTGAGTCACAAATGTTGTTACATCTCGGGAACCTGGATCCAGCTCTAATTGATGATAGCCCCATTTCAGATCAATTTTTGAGAATACCTTGCTGGCAGTTAGTTCTTGAAGTATTTCCTCCACCGTTGGTATAGGGTGTCGTTCTCTAATTATAGCTTCATTGGCCATTCTCATGTCAACACATAGTCTTATGTCACCCTTTGGTTTGGGCACAATCACTACTGCGCTGATCCATTATGTCGAATGTTCCACCGGTTCAAGAATGTCTTGTTCGATCAATTCTTTAATTTTGGCTTCGACTTTCCCACGAAGTCGAAACGGAGTTCGGCGCATTGGTTGTGCCTTGGGTTTGACCGTTTCATCTACCTCTAGCTTCAATTGTCGACCTTTCAGCTTTCCTACTCCTTGGAAGACTGCGGGGAATTCTTGCTTCATATCCTCGTATGACTGAATTGAATTGACACAAGCTCCAATATGAAGTATTGCCAGGACTTGCACTGTGCTTCTACTCAGCAATGGTTCTCCCCTCTCTTCTATGACCATAAACTCTGCTTCGGTGTACTTATCTCCAGCTTCAATAGTTGCAGTAAAACATCCAATGGTCTGCAATGGCTTGGTTGCTGTGTATGGATACAGTTTCTTGGAACACTTCTTTGAGGTACAGATGATCTTTTTCCTTTTTAACTTTTCCCATAAATGTCGATCAATCACATTACTGTCACTGCCTGAGTCTACAATGACCTGCACTGTCACTCCACCAATGATCACTGGGACCTTCTCATGACGTATATCATTCAACGTAAATTGGTAACAACTCTGTTCCTCCTGGGTATCATCATCGTCACCGTCTATCTGGCGAATGGTATCTTTCTTTCCAGGATACTTTCCTTTCCCCCAGGCTTTGCCTTTGGAAGTTGTACTCTTCCTCTTCTGGTCTGCATTGGACTTGCTTTTGCACTTCTTTGCAAAGTGGTCCTTACCTCCACACTTTCTGAAAACTTTGCCTTTGGCCGGGCAATATGGGTCTTTTCCAAAGTGACCTCGGTATCCACATCGATAACACTCCACGTCATGTGTCGACGTATATCTTGGCTGATTATGGCGATGTGAGAGCCTCTTAATTTGCTGGCTTGAGTTGTCTTTCAAGGTCATGGTATGAAATTGCCCTTCAACAGCCTCTAATGCAGCAGCAATGGTTAAAGCATCGGTGAGTTCCAACTCACTCCCTCTTTCCAGTAGACGTCTTCTGAGTTTATCTGATCTACAGTGCTGTACGACTTGATCCAATAATTGGTTGTCCAAATCAGCTGGCATGTAATTGCATCCAACAGCCAGCTGGCGTAGTCTCGTCACATACTGAGCAATTGTCTGGCCATCTTCTTGTCTCGTTCTTCGAAACAAATGGCGTTGAAATGTAGCATTCGGTGTCACGACATAGTGTGCATTTAATGCATCTACCACTTTCCGGTACTCATCCTTTCTTCCAGTATTCAAAAGTGTCTTAAATGTTTCCCGAACTGAGGGTCCTGCAGTGAAAAGAAGTAACGCCCTCCTCTGCGCTTTTTGTTCAACCGTACCGGTATCTAGAAATAGGCCACGACTGTCGGCGTAGGATTCAAATTCTTCCAGCCATGCCTTCCACTTCACACTTACAGTGCTTGCATCACCAGTCGGGTCAAAATGAGCAATTCCACTATGTGTTAGAAAGTCACTGTCTGCCCCAGCCATGAGGAAATATTCCAGCCCCAAAAGTACTGAGTCACAGAGAAAATTCTTATCACCTTGAAGTTGTCTGTAATCCTCTGTAATCTTGTTTAGTCTTTAATTTTCTTCATGCTTCTTTCATCCTCGTCGCCAATGTCACATTTGTGGCCCGAAATGTGAAGTTAATAAAACATTAAACACAAGTTTTATCAGGTAAACTTCTCAGTGTCTTTTTATTTTCCCGTTTCCTTTGTTCTCCTGCTTGTGTTCTTATCTCTCTCTCTCATACCACGTGACTTCCGGTACACCTCATACATATTCATTATCATGACAGCTTCATCTACCAAACTAGAAATGAACACCATTAAAGCACTGCAGACATCTTTAGCAGGCTTAAAGGTTAGTGGAACTGGAACAGATAAATGTACATTGCAAAGCCCCACTGTACCGAGCGAAATGCAGAACATAGATATTCAATCAGCGGTATCGGAAAGCTCAGATGTCAATTCATATGATAGTATTTCCAAGGTTATCAGCGTAGGAAGATCTTCAAAGGCATCTAGAAAAAGTCCAGCTTCACGTGCTTCGAGCATATCAGCTATACATGCTAAGGCGCAAGCTGACTTGTCTACTGTCTGTGCACAACAACAATAGTTGAAGGAAAGATACCCTTAGAAGATAAGGAAGCTGAAATGAAAATTCAGCAAGAAGAACAAAATAAAAAATTGAAGAGAGAAAAGTCTAGAGCTTGAGGAACAATGTTCTATGAATATGGCCAAAGTAAAATCATTAGCTCAGGCTTCTGCAAGATTTATCACTCAAAGTGAAATACCCAAAGGGCTCACACCTAACGTTCCAGCAGATCAATGGATACCGCAGCCACAAGAAACGAGTAGACTCGAGCAAGAAGCCACGGGTGGCACTACTAGTGCTCAAATGACAATGACCAATCCTGTGGAAAGAGCGAGCCATATTCAATCTCTTCAGAGTGCAAAATATATGAATCATCCCAATAGGAGAGTATTTCAAAAAAGTTCAACATGCAAGTTGATCATACTCAACCACTGATGTCTATTTGTGTCGCTGAAGAACCAACGACAAGTCAAGGATCTCCACCAATGCCATCACTTACATACCAACTTCCTTCATCTCTGGCACCAGTTTAAGATCTGTTTTCTCCATTCACAACAAGACGACCAGTCGCAAGCCATGGTGGACAAGATAATATATCACTCATAGCAAAACAAAATGAAATTTCTGCTATGTTAGTGCAGCAACAATGTTTATACGGTTTACCCAAGAAGGAAATTCCAGTTTTTAATGGAGATCCATTGTAATGTTTGACGTTCATGAAATCCTTTGAACATCACATTGAAAGTAATACTAAAAATCATCTGTATTACCTGGACCAGTATACTGGAGGACAGGTGAAGGACTTGGTCAAAAGTTGACAATATATGAATCCAGACCAAGGTTTTAAAAGGGGAAAAAAATTATAGTGTCATCATTATGGCGATGAACATAAGATCGCAAGAGCCTACATGAACAAGATTCTTTCTTGGCCATCAATAAAATCAGAGGGCTCAAAGGCTTTATGTACACTCATTCTGAGAGGATGTTGTAACGCAATGGGAAATGGTGTATATTTGCAAGAGTTAAATTTGCTTGCTAATTTATCGATTATTACCTAATAAATTACCTAATAAGCTGAAAGATGTATGGAGAACCAAAGCTGCAGAACTCGAGATGATTTCTGGAAGGGATGCTACTTTTGAGGATGTTGTAAAATTCTTGGAATGGCATGTATATGTTTACACAATACCAGTATTTGGAAATATTAGGGATGCTTCAGTAGTTCCTAAAGATGTCTAAATCATCACCATCTCAACAGAAACCAAAGGGAAGTACTGTTGGTACCTTTGTTACTGCTGGGTCAGATACAAGCACAGAAAGAAAAAGGAAACAAAGGAAAAAGAAGATCAGACTGTTCAGGAAAGGTGTTTGTATTGCAAAGATGAGCATGCTTTAGAAAGATGTTCACCATTGGAGACCTTTTTAAAGAAGGAATATGTTTTGGTTGCTTGTGTAAAGGATCCATCAGCAAAACCTGTAATAAGTTACTCAGTTGTGATATATGAAGTTTAAAATATCCCAAGTTACTGCATACTCAATGAAGTAAAGTTGAGAAGGACATCAAACAATCTGAATCCAAGACTAACGTGACAAAGAGAATGCTTCAGCTTCGGTTCAGACAGTCTTACTAGGGCCAGTGACAAAGCCCTCTCAATAGCCCCCATACAGGTTAAAGCTTTAAAAAAAGGGGAGCTTTATACTAAAAACCTATGCATTTCTTGATCCAGGAAGTACCGCTTCATTTTGTACTGTTGAATCAATGAAATATCACAGATTTTGTTGAAGACAATGAATGATGAAAAGGACATTGAAACTAATATAGTTTCAGGTTTTCAGATCGCTGGATTGAATAGCAATGAATTTTGTGTTCTTCCAAGTGTGTATACTCATAAGACTATGCCTGTGAATAAGGAGAATATTCCCTGTCATGATGATGTCAAACAGTGGGTTCATCTAAAAGTTGTTTGCGTACCCAAGATTGATGCCAAAATCGAGATGCTAATTGGATTAGATGTACCAAAAACTCTCAAACCTCGAGAAGGAATAAGGAGTCAAAATGACAGACCTTACCGTAAGAATGTTGCTCGGATGGACAATTAACAGACCATTAGGAGGAAAAATGAATAATGATCAGGAGTCATCGAATGTAAATGTTAACAGAATTTCAGTTGTTAAACTTAATGATCTGTGGGAATAACAGTTTAAAATCGATTTTCCTGAATGTCTCAAGAACTTTCCAAGGAGGATAATCAGTTTCTGGATTTAGTTTCAAATTCTGTTAAGCACATTGATGGTCATTACTGTATAGCATTTCCTTTGGAAAAAAAAAAGAGAAATTCATATGCTAGATAATAAAATAATTACAGATCAGTATATGCTGTATTTGAGGAGAAAATTCAAGAGAAATTCTTTTCATTTGGAATATACAAATGTCATGTAGAAAAAGTATCAGAAGCTATCTTGGAATGTAAAAATGACAGAAAATGGTATTTATCTCATCATGGAGTTACACATCTACTAAAAGAGAAACTGCTGATATGGAGTCCAGAGGACCCCAAAAACCAGCAGCATTAGATATGCACCACAGCCCAAAGAGGTACTTAAACAAAAGTACTTTTTTATTATATTTGAACAAGAAAACGGAATTAGACTTTAACATTATTATCAACTTACTTAACCGACTAATCCCCCCCCCCCTCTAATACTAAGCGCAGGTGTGTGTAATGTGAATATAAGCTTAGAAAAGTTATTTGAATCACAGTTCAATCTCACTGGTTGCAGGCAATTCTTGTACTATGCACAGAAGTTAGCATTAACAAAGTTCACCAGTCTTTGGTGCTTAACAGGCAAACGGTTACCACTCAGGAGGGTTCTTGTTGATCTTTAGAGAGAGATTCCTTTTTGTTCCAGGATATCTGCACCTGATTCCTGTTTAATCAGTCTTGCTGATGAAACTTGCCTTCTTCAGGGTTCTCCAGATGATCCTCTTCCTTTCAGGTAACCTTTCAGACAGACAGCCTTCTCCTTTGACCAGACAGTCTTCCAGAAGTTTGCCAGCTTTGTCCTTCTGGAACTGATTTCTGTCTCCTCTCGCGCTCTGTTTTCACACCCTCCCTCTCTGAGAGCAAAACAGTTCTGTCTGCCTGCAAAAATCACATGCTCTCCAAGGCAAGCTGTATGTTGATACTTTGTTGCTCTTTTGCAAAAAGCACTGTGTTTTAAAATGTGTGTGTTCAAGCTGCTCTAGCAATTCCTCCCAATCCATCTCTAAATACTCTGTCACACTATGCATTGATTGTGGAGCATCATTTCTAGGAGTTTCATTGAATTCTCAACTTTTACAAGGTCCAGACTTAGCCAGTAGTTTAATAGGTGTTCTGATAATATTTTGTAAAGAGGCTATTGTGATTGCTGCAGATATTGAAGCAATGCTTAATCAACTGAAAGTACCATTAGAAGATAGTGATTTTCTACGATTGTTATGGTAGCCTAATGGCAATTACAGTAAAGGTATGATTGAAAATAGAATGACAGTTCATTCATTTGGAGCAACTTCGTCATCAAGTTGTGCAAATTTTGCTCTCAGGAAATGTGCTGAAGATAATAAAGAGCAGTTTAGTTCTCAAGCTACTCTTACGAGCCCAAAGGACCCCAAAACACAGCACCAATAGATATTCACCACAACAAATGGTTACTTAAACAAAAGTTGTTTTTAATTACCTTTAAACAGTAAAACAGAATCAAACTTTAACTTATTACTATTAACTTAACTAACCCAACTTAGCCCCATTCTAATTCTAAGCACATATGTATGTAATGTGTGTGTCTGTGTAAATTTAAGAAAAGTTCTTTGGTTCACAGTTCAATCTCACTTCTCATTCTTCCAAGTTCACTGGTTGCATGCAATTCTTATACTGTGCACAGAATTTAACATGTATAAAGTTCACTAGGCTTTGGTGCTCGAAAGGTAAATGTTTACCACTCAGGAAGTTTCTTGTAGGTTTGCAGAGAGTGATGTGTTGTTCCAGGATTTCCACAACTGAGGTACCACCATCAGTCACCTCAATGTCTTGCTGATGAAACTTGCCCCATCAGGGTTCTCCAGATGATAACCTCTTTCTTTCAGGCTATCACAGTTCCTTTCTGTTCCACCTATTCCAAGAGAAACATCAGACAGATAGCATTTCCAGCCATCCGCCACTCTGGAGCTTCTGTTTCAGTTTCAACAAGCTTCTCCTGGCTTTACAGTTTTCTGACACACACAGTTAAAGACTCCCTTCTGTCACTCTCTATCTGAGATTCAAACTGCCAGCAGCATGCCTTTCTTTCTCTCACTTGCAAAACCCCTGACCTTCTCCAGCAAACAATAGGAGTCAGACTTCTGGTCCTTCTGTTGTTTTAGGTAAACAATAACCTCTCAATGACCTCTGAGTGAGCTCTTTGCAGAGAGGTGAAAAGCCTCGCATAAAGGTCCATAACAGAGAACCTAGCTCTGGTTGTTCTTCCAAGACAATAGTCCATTCATTTCATGACATCATTTCAATTTGCACCTACTTGTGAAATGTGCATAGCATTTTCCATAGTTTCTGTAAAGTCTCTGAATATGAATTCTTCAGTATTTAAAATATCTTTTTAAAGTGTGTGTATGTATGTAACCCTCTCTAATTTTTACCAATTTATCTCCCAAAAATATTCACAAATATTCCATCACACTACAAGCATCATCAGAAATAATTTCTATGTTGATAATTGTCTTAGTTCAGTGATTTCAGAAAAAGAAGCAATAGATTTTTATCATGAGTTAAAGAGATGTGTAATAAAGGAGTTTCTTCCTTACGAAATGAATTAGCCACTGTCGAGATGTGTTGGCTGTTATTCCTGAGGTAGAAAGACCAAAGAAGATAAAATATCTTGATTGGGATTGTGGCATTCTACCTGTCGAAAGCATTCTTGGGGTGCAATGGTGTGTTCAATCTGATGTTTTCAAATTCAAAATTGTTTCAAAAGAATGGCCTTTAACAAGAAGAGTTATTCTTTTGATCATAGCTCGATATATGCTCCTTTGGAAATATTGCTACCAATATTATTAATAGCCAATAAAATTCTGCAAGAATTGTGCAGAAGAACATTTGGATGAGATGAAACTATACCAGATTCTATCGCACAAGATTGGATGAATTGGGTTGAGAGTCTTAAGATGTTAGAAAGTTTTGAAGTCAACAGATATTTTAAACCTACAGACTTTTCTCAATTACACCATTTTGCTGACGCAAGTGAAGGTGGTTTTGGTACTTTCAGTTATTTAGTACTGCGAAATAACCAAAAGCGAGTATATTGTGGATTTATAATGGGAAAAGCCAGAGTGGCTCCATTAAAACCAGTCACCATACTTCGAATGAAATTGACTGCCGCTACTATGGCGAGCAAAATGGACACTCTGTTAAGAAGAGAATTACAGATGAAGTTAGCAGACTCTATACTTTGGACAGATAGTACATCAGTACTTAAATACATTAACAATAAGACCATGAGGTTTTGTACCTTTGTGACTAACAGAGTTAATGAAATAGAGAATGTTTTGCATGCTAATCAATGGAGATATGTTAAAACAGTAGATAATCCAGCTGATATGGCTTCAAGAGGATCAAAAGTTCAAATGTTTCTGAAAAGTTCCAACACTTGGGTGTCCAGTCCTCAATTTCTTTCACAATCTCAATGGCCTCAAAATCCAGAAGAGTTAAGAATTTTCAATGGAGGATCATGAAATCCAAAACACTAATGTGAATACTATTCAACTATCTTATGAGAATGATCCAATCACTCAATTAATTTGCTATCATACTTTATAGTTTTGTTTAAGAAAAGCAGGAGCATGGATTATTAGATTAAAAACTATGCTTTTAAATCGTATCAAGAAAGAGAATCTAAAGTCTCTTAAAAAGCCATTACCTAACAATCGATGAGTTGGGGAAAGCTGAATTGGAGATCATTCGTTTTTGCCAAAAAAAGTTTGATAATGAGATATCAAAATTGAAGAATCTGAATGTAAAAAAAACAAGTCATGTTTACAAGCTAAATCCTATTCTTGTAAATGATGTATTGAGAGTAGGAGGAAGATTGGAAAAAGCAATAATGCCAGAAGAAGTGAAACATCCAATTATCTTGGCTAACGAAATTTTATATTTTTGATTTGATTGTCCGACATATACATGAAAAAAACAGGTTATGGTGGTTGTAATCACGTGTTAATAGAACTACGCCTGAAATATTGGATACTTGGTGCTTCAACATTGATCAAAAGAATTATATCAAAATGTGTTAATTGTTGACATTGCAATCGCTAAACTTGGACAACAACAAAAATGGTGATTTGTCACAAGATAATTTTACCTGATGAACCCCATTTACATGGGAGTTGATGATTTTAGTCCTTTGCAAGTAAGATGAGGAAGAAGTGTTGAAAAACAATATAGAGCTATCTTTACCTGTTTGACTATGAGAGCAATTCATATTGAAATAGCTTCATCTCTTGATACAGACACTTTTATTAATGTTCTTTGATGTCTTATCGCCAGATATAGTCAAGTGATGGAATTATGTTCTGATTATGGACCTAACTTTACAGGAGCTCAACTAGAGTTACAAAAAGCAATTCAAAATTGGAATCAACATCAAATTCATGATGCATTACTTCAGAAAATTAGTTGGATATTTAACCCACCCACAGGATCACATCATGGAGGTGTGTGGGAAAGAATGATTAGATCAATCAAGAAAATTCTTAATTTCATTTTGAATTGTCAAATACTCAATGATGACAATCTTCAGACAGTATTGTGTGAAGTCGAAGCTATTTTAAATAGTCGTCCAATAACTAAAATTTCTGTTGATTCAAATTACATCGAGGCACTTACACCAAATCATCTCTTACTACTTAAATTTAAATCTTTAATGCCTCCAGGTTAATTTCAGAAATAAGACACTTATGTAAGACACAGATGAAAACAAGTGCAGTTTATTGCGGATTTATTTTGGAAAAGATGGATTAAAGAATATCTTTCATTATTACAAGAAAGACAAAAATGGTCTAAAGCTAAACACAATTTTGTATCCAGAGACATTGTAATTATCATGGATGATTCTGCACTAAGAAATTCTTGTTTGCTGGGGAAAATCATGAATACATTTCCGGACAAGAAAGGTTTCATTTGGCAAGTGTGGATCAAAACCAAGACTGGTCACTTAAATAGATCTATTATTAAAATCAGTCTTTTACAAGAAGCAGAAAGTTTTGATTTCTAACCTTATAGTTAATGTATTTACTCTTGTATCTGTAATGGTAATTATTATATATTAGCCATTAATGTCTATTATAATGATTAAGGGCTGGAATGTAAAGGTTAAATAAAACCTTGTGATTTTGATTCTTAATTAATTTTGTGCTTATCTCTTTAAGGAAAACTATTGTTTGTAGGGTTACCATAGTGATTATAACATAATATATCGTAATATCCGCGCAGACTAAGAGCTTGCATCTCATTCTTCAAACTATGAAGAGAACTTGAGCTTGATAATTTTCTTTGAATTTGTCTTATTTCATCATATTTCTTCTTGTATATATCTATAAAGTTGAATATCATTATATTTTTTAATAGCGTATATGCTTTGTTTATTCATAGTTATGAAAATCTTAATGCGAAGTTATGCAAAATGTTTATCCTTTTTATCAATGAATTAAAGCTACATAAAGCTTCATCTACAAAGTTTGGTTTATTGGATTAATAAGATAGTAATTCAGAATATCATCCTTGTGTTTCCTTGAAGATGACACGTTTTGAAATTAGGAAATACTAGAACCTGGAAAGTGTCGTCTACATTGTCCATTCTTTATTATTATGGTTGACCTTTGGGAATTAATAAGTATGATTACTTTTGGAGAGCTTTCTTTATTTTTTTTGTAGCACATTCCATAGTTGTACTGTACAAATTTACTTTTGCTTAAAATTATAAAAATATTTTATAAAGAAAAAATATGGTCATGCCAAATAAACTTGAAATTTAGACTAGATGGATAATCTTGAATTAGTTGATTCATTTTCGTATAGTTAGTCAACCAATTGATCATGCCACTGCTGAGGCACATTTGACTTTGAACAGTGCTTGGATGCTAAGAGCCTGCAGGAACCAACCCGATTCCGGGTTGCACAGTGGTGCAACTAATAGAACCATAGTATCATAGCTCCAATCACCTGTATTCAGTCCTGACTTTGGGTGCTGTCTTTGAGGAGTTTGCATGTTCTCCATGTGACTACATGGGTGCTTCTGTTACCTTCTACACTTCAAAGATACTTAGCCACTATATATTGCTGATGATGCCTCAGTGTGTCCTCAGTGTTTCCATGCTGTCTCACTCCACAAGTGTTTGACCCTTCAACGTAAGAAAAAGAACCAAGGTAAGCCTTGAATCGTAGAATTGTACAACAGGGACAAAACCCTAGACAAGTAACTCTGTTCCAAGATGAATGTAGCATCATCAATCAGATCACTGGAGGTCACTATTTTGGCTCCTGCAATGAAGCAAATAAACGATGTTGGAAATACTTGGGGGTGGTATCGTTAGTGTAGCGGTCAGCACAATACTATTACAGTAAGCAGTAACCTGGGTTTGCATCTGCTGCTGTTTGTAAGGAGTTTGTTCTCCCTGTGAGGGTTTCCTTCAGGCACCTGGTTTTCTCCTACCTTTCAAAACTTGGGGGCTGTAGATTAATTGGAGAATTTGGGTGGCATGGGCTCGTGGGCCGGAAGGGCCTGTCACCGTGCTGTAGGTCTAAATTTAAAAAATTAAATACAGGTCAAGCAACATCTGTGTAGCAGGTAACTCTGGTGAGCTTGTGCCATGAAAACAAGTGAAACAGCAAATGCAAATATATGAAACAAAAACAGAAATGCTGGAGGAGCTCATCCAAACCGAATCTGTGAACAAACTGAGGACAAAATCATTTGTTTGATGAGGCACCGGGCAATTGAGCAGTCCTCAATTTGGGGGTAGAGTACAGAGTTTAGTTTTCCAAAAAGAGCTGAAGAGGGAATGATGTGTAAGATAAAAGACAATATGAAGATAGGTTGAGTAAGGTTTAGTCTTGCTAAGAACTGGGGGTGGGGGGTGGGAACAGAGTACAGAGTTCAGTTTTCAAAGAAGAGCTGGGGAGAAAGTGGGGTGCAAGATAAAAGAAAATATGGAGATGGGTTGAGACAAATTACTTGGCAAAGAGCACGGGTACTGATCGTGAGGCATTTTACAGTAAGTGAATGAGAAGGGGATATATGCTTCATAATAGAAAAAAAATGAGAGGAAAATGTACCTGAAATCAGAGTATTAAGTATGCATTCCAGAAAATAGCGAAGAACTCAGATGGAAGATAAGGTGTATGTCTAGTTTATGTTGGCTGTCACTTGAATAGTAGAGGAGGCCCACTGACAGGCAGGTCAGAACCAGAGTGGGATTGAGAATGAAAGTGATGTGCAACACGAAGCTCAGGATCTCCTCTGCAGGCTGAACCTAAATGCTTTGCATTTGGTTTCACCTCAGGTAGAGGAGGTCATGTGGTGAACAATTGCAGTGTTTTCGAATGGAGTTTTTTGAAGCCATAGTCCTGATTATTGGAGATAATGACTATTGAGGGTGATAGATGAGGTGCCAATGAAGATCTATCCTGGATGCTGTTGACATTCTTGAGTATTGTTGGAATACAGTAAAGTCCTAAAATCTGGCCTGCTCAGGGATTGGGTGAGTCTGGATTTTCAGACAATGCTTTTAAAATTCAAATTTAAGGAGGAATAAAGAGGGGGGCGTGGCAAGATGTCGTAGGGAGCGGACGTGCCTTCCCGGTCTCCCCCAGGCAGTTATATAAATACCCGTTTTAAGAATATTTCTTTTCTGTTAAAAGTCTTTGTTTTGTTTATCCATTTTTTTAGTTTAAAATGGCAACAAAGATTAAGAAAAATAGAGTTCAAATACAGAACAAAACTACACTCTCTGACTTTGGAAGAAACTCGGCCTACTTGCCCAGACAGAACCACGGAGTCAAGGCTGGAATCTTCTTAAGAACGGAGCTCATTAATTGGACTGTCGGATAAGCTGGCCTTGGACACCCCTCTGAAAGATGGTGATGAATATTGATTTGAAATGTTTTATGAAGATAAATTGCAGTAATTGGCATTGGTTGCCCGTGAGTTTTAAAAATGCAGATAACATTAAAGTTTATTAGTGATTTTTTTTGGATGGAATATCGGAAGGATGAACTTATTATCTATAAATACAGAACAAAATTACATTCTTTGACTTTGGAAGAAATTTGACCTATTTGCCCAGACAGAGCCGGAGTTGGTGCTGGAATTTTCTCAAGAACAGAACTTATTAATTTGAAAGATGGCGACGAATGTTGATTTGAAATATTTGAAATATTTTCTGAAGATAAACATATATATGGAACTCCTTGACCTGCAATAAGGTTTATCAGTGATTTTTTTTTTGGATGGAATATTGGAAGAGTGAATTTATTATCTGTGAGTATGTATACATTGCAAACAGATTTTAATAGTTTTGAAAAGGTTTTTTTTTAAACTAAACAACAAGATCAGTTTAATATTGAGAAAATTGGTAAAAACGGAAACTTTATTAAATTTGGAAACTCAGTAGAAAGAAACTATGAACAAGATTGATGATTTATAAAATTAAAGTCGAAGGAGCAATGTCCAAGAAGAGTTAAAAATTTTGAATAAGTTTTTCTTGAAAATAAACAATAATTTCAACTTAACATTGAGAAGATTGACAAAGTGGAAAATTTGATATTAAATTGGGAAACATAGAAGAAAGAACTTATGAATAACATTGATGCTTTAGAAGATCAAGACCGAAGGAATTATGTTCAAGAAAATTTTAAAAAGATTTGAAAAAACTTTTTTTGAAAGTAAGCTACAAATTCAACTTGAGACTGAGAAGAATGGAAGATTCGGTGTTGAACTGGGATGTTCAGAGGTGTTTTAATTCAGTGGATGAAATTCAGGAAGACTTGAAAAAAAAATTTTAAAAAAAAGCTTTTATTGATTGTAAACAATGTTTAACTCAGTGTTGGGAGGGTGGAAAGGGTGCAAAATTTAATATCAAGTTTGGATTTTCAAAAAAAAGAGTTTATGAATAAGATTGGTTAAATTGATGGACCGGGGTTTTACGGATATAAGAAATGATGATTTTTCGGTTTATACGTGTATTTTGTATGCCTGTGGGGGGGGGAGGGGGTGGGACTTCTGCTCCCGAAAGTCATATGCCACTTGTGGTTTATACCACACCCATTTGGATTTTTGGGAATTAACCACCACAAGGTGGTTTCGTAAGGGGTTAGGGGAGGTGGGGGGGGGGTGAAAATTTGAAAATTTTTTAGTATCTATTATGTAATATTATATTAAGTCAATTTGAAATGAATGTATGGAGATACTATAAATAAATTAAAAAAAAAATAAGGAGGAATAAAGAGATGAACAGGTAAATTTTGATAGTTTGGTCATTAGCAAATACAGCATGCTTAATTTATAAAAACGAGCAGTTTTAAAGTAAAATAAAGTTAACACTTGACAAAAATGTAAACAAATTTTTTTCACTAAAAAGAAGCATGCAATGCTTAAAATGGTTTTAAAAATGAACATTGTAAAAGTATGATATACAAATGAATTTCTTTGTGATAAGATTACCTGCATTAAGTGTGGATGCTTGTTGCCGCTGTGCATCTGCGGCACTTACTCATGTACACATGCTCATCGCCTTGTGCACAAATTGTTGGTTCCTTTACTTTGATGGCCTCTATGCAGTTCCCATGCTTGGAAATATTCTTGCTATATCCATATTTTCAGAACCTTTCATGATTTTCAAAATCTGATTGCCTCATTCCTCAGACTTTCTTTGAAAGGAAAGGGTGATGTTATCTCTCACTTTTTAAAACTATACTCCCACTCAGCCTCACTGCTCGACCATGACCTTTGATGCCCTGGATAATAAAGAACCTATCAATCTCTGGCTTTACACCCAATGGCCTAGCCTCCATTCAGCCTTCCATCCTGAATTTGGGCCCTCTTGTCCTAGACTCTCCCACTTTGGGAAACAACCTTTCAACGTTGACTCTGTCCATGCCTTTCAACATTTGAAATGTTTCAATGAGATTCCCTCCTCATTCTCCTAAATTTCAAAGAGTACAAGCCAAAAACTGTCAAATGCTCCTCATGTGACTGTAGTGTGCACCCTATGCAAACTGTGGCTCTTTCTGGGCACTGTATTTGCCTTGCTCCAGAGGCTTCTGCAGGAAATAAACGACCCTTGCTGCCGTGTCCTGGTCACTACATAGTAGTGTCATCAGCATTGATCTGTCTAAAGTGGAACTGGGCCTTGCCTGTTCGAACCACACGTGTGGTTGCGACGCCCAGAACATTGGCAGCTTTAGCAAGACTGCATGGAGAGCTGCTTGGTCCTTCATCTTTGGTCCATCAGCTTCGGGTCCAACTGCTGAAGATGACAGGGTCACCAGTGTTGCAAGAGCACAATGTGAAGTGTGGAGTAAGAACGACACACATACACAGTCGAGTCAAGGTCAAAGACTGATTTATTGCTCTCCAGCTCTTTTTATATTCACTCCCTGCCTCTGATGAAAGGAGTGATGCCATCGCAGCACCAGCTTCAACTGGCCGGTGTTCCTGCCATTGCCTGCTGTTTCCCACCGTGAGGGAGTCACATGGGACGATGGTTGTTGGTCCCTGTGGGCCCTCGCAATTGTCGTGTTTCTGGCCATTTTGTGAGCCAGATCACAAGATGATTTGTGGGCTGCTACACTACAACCTTTTCATTCCTGGAATTATCTTTGTGAATCTCTTCTGAACCCTCTCCAAGGACAGCACACCTTTTCTTAATTGAGGAACCCAAAACTGCTCACAATACTCCAAGTGAGGTCTCATCAATGCCATGGAAAACCTCAACATCACTCCCCTGCTCTTGTACTCTAATCTTGAAATGAATGCCAGTATTACATTTGGCTTCTTCACCACCACCACAACATGCAAGTTTACCTTCAGGCTATCCTGCACAAGGACTCGCAGGTCCCTTTGGATCTGAGTATTTTTAGTTTGCTCTCCATTTCAAAAGCTGTCTGCTTGCTTATTTTTTTTCTACCAAAGTGCCTGACCATACACTTTCTGACCTTATATTTAATTTGCCACTTCTCTGCCCATTTCCCTCATGTCTGCAACATCTCTGTTTCCTCAACACTACCTGTTCCTCGACTTACCTTCATATCATCTGCAAACTTGGCCACCAAGTCATTCATTCCATGATTCAAATCCCTGTTAACTGGAATTCAAGCTATGAGTAGCCTCAAGCAACCCACAAAATAATGACCAAAAATAAATAGGTAAAAAATATTAATGTTTAAAATTGGCACCTCCTAAAAGTCAGTCCATCAATCATGCAACACATCATCTCAAGTAACCGGCAAGTTCACATATCTGGCACCTATCAATGCTGATAAGTACTGGATACCCGGGATTTTACTGTACAACATAAAAAAGAAGCACCATCACTGACCCCCATGGAGGACCACGAGCAACTGGGAACTAACCAGGATGTGATGTCTGTTTTATAACTCTGCTTCCAGCCAATCAGCCAATACTCCATGCCAGTATACCTCCTGTTATACCATGGACTTGCGAAATAGCCTCTTGTGCAGTACATTGTCAAAGGCCTTCTGAAAATTCAAATACACAAAATCCACTGCATTTTCTTTATTTAGCCTGCTTGTCACTTCATCCTTGACAATTGACTTCCAACATCTTCCCAACCACTGAAGTCAGGCTCACCCATCCAGAATTTTGTTTCTGTTTCCTCCCTCACTTCTTGAATAGTGGGGTGACATTTGTGATTTTCCAGTCTTTCAAGATCATGTGAGAATCTCTTTGATTCCTGAAAGATCATTACCAATGCCTCCACAATCTCTACTGCTACTTCGTTCAGAATTTGTAGGTGCAATCCATTTAGTCACCTTTCTGAGCACCTTTTCCCTTGAAATAGTAGCTGCACTCCCTTTCCTTCTCTGCTACACTTCAACATCTGGCACACTGTGAAGGTAGATGCAAAATACTCTGCCATCTCATTGCTACCCATTATTATCTTCTTTCACCTTTCTTTTATTCTTTATACACTTTGAAGTTTTTTGTATCCTTTTTGATATGCCCCCTCTTTTGCTTTGACATTGGTTTTGACTTGTCAGTAACAGTTGGGACTTCTTTCCATTTGAATATTTCCTCTAAATTGGTATCTATTTATCCTTCCACATTTGCAGAAACTCCATCAATTTCTGCTCTGCCATCTTCCCTTCTACTTTGGCCAGACCCTCTCTCATTGCCAGGGTAATTCTCTTTACTCCACTGAAATACAGACAGATATGACTTTAGTTTCTCCTTGTTAAATCTCAAATTGAACTCTATCATATTGTGATCACCGACCCCTAATTGTTCCTTTACTCTAACCTCTTAAATCAACTCTGGTGCACAACACAGCTTCCAATCCAGTGCAGCAGATTTCCGAGTGGGCTCATCAATAAGTTGTTCTAAAAATCCATTTGTAGGCTTTCTACAAATTCACTCTTGAGATCTTGCCCCAACCTTGTTTTCCTTATTCGACTTGCAAGTTTAAATCCTCCATGACTACCATAACATTTCCCTTCTAGCATGCCTTTTCTATTTGCTGTTGTAATTAGTTGTGCATACCTGTTTATAGTTCTGGATATAACTACCAACAGTGTACTTTTGCCATTACCTTTTCTTAACTCAACCCACAATCATTCTATATCTTCTGATCCTATGTCACCTCTTTCTAATGATTCAATGCTGTTCTTTATCAGCTCTGCTTAGCTGCCTATCCTTTTGATACACTGTGCATCCTTTGATATTTAGCCAGACTCTTGTAATGGCCACAACAACATACCTGCCAATGTGTAGCTGTTCTATAAGGTCATTCACTTTATTTTTCTGCTGCATGCATTTAAATACAAATCATTTAGCCCCTATATATGTTACTTTTGATTGTGTCCCTGTGGCATTGCAACTCATCCCTGTCAGCCTATCCTTCCATACAATCTCCCTCCCAACATGTCCCTACATATGCTCTAACTGCTTCTTTCTCTGCCTTTTCTTTTTGGTTCCCACCCACACATGACTCTAGTTTAACCTGCCCCTCTCCCAAAAAAAAGCATCAGCAAACCTTGCCAGGATTTTGGTTCCCCTCAAATTTGGATGCCCCATGTCTAACTTGTACAGGTCACCCCTTCTCCATGAAAGGTTTCAATGATCCAAGAGCTGGAAACCCTGCACCATCCCTTCAGCCACATGTGTCTACATGATCTTTCTGTTCAGACCTTCCCTAGCTTGTGGAGTAATTCAGAGCTGACCACCTTGGAGATCCTGATCTTCACCCTCCTTTCTAAGTCCCTGAACATACTTTGCAGGACCTCTACCCTACTCCTGCCTATGTCATTGGTACCACGACCACTGGGAGCTCATCCTCCTCCTTAAGACCATTGTACACCTACTTGGAGACATCCTGGACCAAAGCACCTGGGAGACAACACACAATTGGAGTCTCTTTTTCACCCACAGAATCTCCTATCTGTTCACCTAATGATCGAGTTCTGTTATGGCTATCGCTATACCTGACCATTCTTACCTTCTGAGGATCAGAGTTGACCTCCATGCTATTGGACTGGCTGCTGCCTGGTCCAGATAGGTAATCCCCCTCAGCAGTATCCAAAGGGATATATGTTCCTAAGAGGAATAGCTACAGGAGTATGCTGCTCTGGCTGCCTATTCCCTTTCCCTCTCTTGACTTTCACCATGCCACCATCCTTCTGCCTCCTAGGTGTGATTACATCCCTGTAACTCCTGTCTATCACCCCTTCAGCTTCCCAAATGATCTGGAGTTCAACAAACACCAGCTCCAATTCCCTAACGCATTGTAAGGAGCTGCATGAGGAGCATATTCCTGCCCTGGTTGCCATTCCCACTCTATTAAAAAGGAAAGCAGAAGAAAAACCTGTCCTTGCCTTGCCTCAGCTCTGACACCTGCTCTCTAAAGCCTCTCAAATCAAAGCCTCAAATTACCACTCCTACACTGGTCTGCACCACTATGGCCACTTTGCTTGAGCTTGCCTTCCTTTTATTGGCTTTAGCTGATTAACCAAAGGAGAAATTTAAACAAGCTCCTATTTCACTGCTTTGTAAACACTTTCCTCATTCACAGTCCTACTCGCGCAGTCCCCCAACAAGACTCGTGAAAAGTTCCTTTTCACACTCTTCTCCCTGAACTGACTGCGGAACTCTCTCTGAATCAATTAGTCTCTGCAGAAATGTTTGAAGTCATTGCTGCATGCAGGCATGAGTCCTTTATTTTGAGGAGTTATGAATAGATTTGAACTTGGATTAGAATGGAGTTGGACATCCCTGCAGGCCAGAATAAGGCTAAGTAATTGCAAAACCTTTAAGATTGACCATTAATTACCTTCTGGGAGCATTGTTGGCTCACAAAATTTTTAATTTTAACTGCACAACGCATTAAGATGCTGGAATCCTTGATATAACAGTGGTGTTTTTATGTTACAAGAATTTACTCACTTTTTTGGTACTGCAACATTAATTCCTTTTGTTGAAATGTCACTGTTCAATAAAACTATCATGGCACAATAGTAATTACACATTAAGATGAGGCTTATTGATTTAATCCAACAAAATGTCAAATGCTTCAGTAATGTCAAACCTTGTGTTTTACAAAATCATTATGTACTCTAGTGAACTTGCATTGTGGCCATTATTTTTCTCATTAAAAATGAATAGTGCCATCTGTTATAGATATTACAACAAGAAAGTGTTCATTTTTAGCAAACAATGGATTTACAGAATTCTTGGAAGCAACCGTCTTATCAGAATTGTTCATAAATCTCGTTTACTGATTAGTTAATGACGCATATTGGTTACTTAGCTTTATTTAAAACTTTAGATTTGAAAATTCAAAGCTTACTATGTACAAATTAATTGCTTTTGTAAGAAAGCTGGAGAATAGCATTTTAATCCTTTCCACCCATTTTGCATTTCAGTCTGTGTTGTAACTGTTTTCAGGAAACTATGACCCTCAGGGACGTTCTGCTGTGGCCAGCAACTGTCTGAATACGTAGGCTGGAGTGAAACACTATTGCTGAAGGTGTTGAGAATTGAACTCAAATGAATTGATTTCTTTTCCAGCTTTGAATTCTATTTATTCTTCTTTATCATCTACTTATAGCAAGTTGCACTAAGTCGTGATGATAAAATGTAGTGAGGATAAATCTGGATCTTTCACTATCAACCTATCTAAGATCCAGATGTGAGAGAGGGTCAACATTTTAAGTGCCAAAACTGAGAGGAATCTCATGATCTGCTTCAGGTGTGGTCACACATAGGCCAAACCTTCATTTAGACATTTCCCGTACATTGTAATGTGTTCAACTGAATTTTACAAAGCGTTATTCCATCTGTAACAAGCCTTTGCAAAAATGTGCACAAATTTACTGAATTCCAGGTTTGTATGCTTTATAAATAACTGCTGTGTAAAATATTTATGTCCATCTATTTATATTGCTCTTGTAACAAAATATAAAACCTGTTACTTTAAGCATTACTGGAATAATTGCTCCATAAAGTTGTTCAGGGCGGCAGAGTTGGCATAGCGGTTAGCGCAATACCTTTACAGTGGCAGTGATTGGGATCAGGGTTCAAATTTCGTACTATCTATAAGGAGCTTGTGTGTTCTCCCCATGTCTGCATGGGTTTTCTCCGGGGGCTCTGGTTTCCTCCCACTCTTCAAAACCTACTGGGGTTGTAGGTTAATTGGGTGTAAATTGGGTGGCACAGGCTCATGGGCCGAAATGGTCTGTTACTGTGGTGCATGTCAAAATTTAATTTTTAAAACTTAATTTAAATTTAATTTGAAAGTTAATTTAAAATCTGAATTTCAAAGCCTTATTGATGTAGATTTGGGAGTAACGGGAGAAAAAAAAAAAGATTTTTGAATGGCTTCTGTGCAAATCGCCATAGCATGGTTGAAAGTTACAGAAAGAGCACTCTCATGTTGCAATCACACAGTGTTTGAACTCATTAATCATTCAACTTCGAGAGAGGGGCAACATTTGACTTCTTGGGAAATACAGCAGGAGTCAATAGGAGAGCATTTTGGACCAGTGATCATAACTTCATTCATTTTAAGATGGTTATGGAAAAATATGACACTGGTCTCCATGTTAATGTCTTAAATTGGGGTAGAACAAATTTTGATGGTGTGAGACAGGAACTTAAAAGATAGATTGGGAGAGATTGTTTGCAGGTAAAGGAGCATCTGCAAGTGGGAGGCATTTAAAAGATAGTTTGGGAAAGATTCAGGAATGCACATTTCTATTGGTATGAAGAGCAAGGCTAGCAAGATAAGGGATTCCTGGATTACTGGAGATACTGAGGATCTGTTCATTTTTCCCTCTCCAATAACCATTCCAAGTTTGATGAAAGATGAAGGCTCAACATTGTTCTCAGTGTAGTAGTGTCACCATAAAATGTGAAACCAAACTGCAGCAAGTTTCCAAGAGTTCATATCAGGGTCATTTGGACTTGGCTCAAAACAAACCATAAAATTACAGGATCTTTGCTACTGTTTTAGTTGGGCAGTTTCCTCCCTGGTGTCTGTTCTGTTCCACTTCAAAATGGTTCTAGGTTCAACATTTTTAATGTTCTGTGGCCTCGTTGTAAATCTTGAAGTAAAGCAAATCGCCTTGGACTAAATAATTAATTTTCAATTTGTCACAGTTAATGAAATGTATGTTACTCAGTGGTTGTACATCTTGAATTCTTGCTGACTTGCCATTCAGCAGCTGATTATGAGGAATATCTAACTGGACACTGCATAATAGTACTGATAAAGTGTGGTACATGCATAACATCATGTGGAGATATTTGGATTCCATGAATTGTTCAACAGCTGACCTTCGATATTTGATATGGTTGAATCTTTTTAGTTTTCTTGAAAATTTAGATGAGGCTTTCGATTTTGAAAAACAAAATAGTTTTTTTGAGCACAGGATTTCAGCTGTGGAACAATACTATCAGTGTTCTGTGATTAGGAAGGGATTGCTTAAGGTGATATGTGAGTGGGAAGAGAAGGTTGAGAATCACTGCTCTAGACTCGATTGTTACTGAAATATTTTGCTTGAGAAATATTGTCATTGGCCCATTTCCTTTGGAGTTATGAAACCATGCACATAACAAGTCAATTAGGTATGATTAAAAATTTTTCTTTCCACCCACACACTGACCTTAAGCAATCCTTACTAATCACAGAGCTCCTGTGGCATAGGGATTACTTAAACTGTATGTGAACGGAAAGAAAAAGGTTGAGAACTACTGCTTTAGCAGGTGACTGCAAATTATCCCTTTAATATGCAAGTGACCCAAAAAAAATCAGGAATAGAAAATTGTATATGAGGTGAATTGCAGGCTTTGCTTGGAACCACAATAAGCTCAATGGGCCAATTAACCATCTTCTGTGACATAATAAGTAATCACTGTTACACTTTTACAAAAAGAATTGAATGCAGGGAAAAGGAAGCAGTACCCCAGTTGTGTTGAATCTTGGTGAAACTTCGAGTATTTGTCATGGATTTGGTGTCGTTTTCTGAGAAATATAACAGATAAACTACTCTGGCTCCTGAGGAAGGACAATTTGCTATTCTGTTACATATAAGGCAACAGCAATAAAAACTAGCCCAGACGACGTTGTATTTAAAATAATCATCGTCATTCAGGTGTCTTGCCGTTTGGGTAGGTGATCGTGTCTCTCCATCCGTCACGATCTCTGACCTCTGAATTGTAGTTGTTGCTGGTCCTTCAGTGAAGGCTCCATCTTTGAGCTGAGACCATAGTCGATGTTGATTATACAAGTGAAAAATACTGAAGTGGCTTCCTGTTGCCACCTTCAGTTGCAGTTTCCCTTCTGGATGGGGAACACCACCATTTTTTTTAAAATATTTTATTTTTGTTTTTTTTATAAATATTCCATTTATAACTTTTTCTTACAAAGCACAACAATCCCTTCCCTCCCACCCCCTTCACAGTATAAATCTGTCAGGGCTTGCAGTTGGGGTTAAAAAAGAAAAATCTCCATTGGGGAGGTCACATCTTTTTATAATACCACCTTTAGCTATTTATTTATTTATCTTTGGGCCCCTATATAATCCAAAATACAGTTGCCTTATTTTTATAAATGTCATATCTGTTCTTTAGATTGTATGTGATTTTTTTTTTCCCACAGGTATACAACTGTTCATCTCAGTCTTCATTCGTGCTATCTGTAGAGGGGAGTCAGATTTCCAAGTAATCAAATTTCTTAGCCACAGCTAAAGCTATTTTAACAAATGAAATTTGGAATTTAATTTATTAATTATTTCAATAAAGTTGGCCAAAAGATAAAGTTCTGATTCAGCCACAATAGCCACCCCTGATATCCTTGTTATTATGTCAACAATATCCTGCCAGAAAGGTCTCACCTTCATATATGACCACTTAGCATGTACAAACATTCCTATTTCTACTCCACATCGCTGATATTTCTTGTTTTGATTTATATAATTTCTGTGGTGTGAGGTATAATTGGTGCAGAAAATTATATTGTACGAATCCATATCTTGCATTTATAATGACATTATGCTATCCAAACACCAATCATACCAGGATCTTTCCATTATTGCAACTCCTAAATCCGACTTCCATCTCTCTCTCTCAATCTCTAAACCTGGTTTTACACTTTCATTTTGGAAAGTAAAGTACATCTTAGATATAAATTTAGGTCTGTTCGCCAGCCAAGTTTGGTCCCCATATTTCTCTTGTTATGAACCATGTGTAACAAGTAACAATAGACAATGAACCAGGCTGTGTTTAATTAAACCACTAATTTTATTTCTTACTCTTAACACTAAATCTATCCCCAGCTATCCACAGGTGTCATGTGTGTGTGTGAGATATATACCCAAACCATTACAGTCCAGGTCAAAATCTGGAAAGTTACTTCAAAGTTCAGTCTTTTAAACTCAGTGTTGAAGCATAGGCCTTTGAAATTTGATGCCCAGATTTAATGTTGAACTGATGGGAAGACTGGAGTTGTGGCTGCTACAGACTCACCAATTCTTCTTGCATTGCCTTTAACAAAATGTCCATCCACACGAGCTGTGGTCATAACACACCTGGTACTTTTGTAGGCAAGATTCGAAATGGGGGTGGGTCTCAAAGATACTTCCAAGACCCTGGCACCGGTCTCTCCAAGAAAATTCACTGCTAGTCACACTTAAAATGAAGCAGTCTCTCCAAGTGACCTCCACTGTTAGTCACAATCAAAATGAAGCACTTTGTTTCCCAAAAAGATCCTCCTCGAAAAGGTCCAGTCATTCACAGAGAAAGCTTTGCTCTGAATTCCATTAAAATGGTTGGCCACAAGAAATGCTTCAAAAAGCTGTTTTCTCTTCAGCAGTCAGAATGGTTGTCCCTTTGTAAAATCACAATGTCTTGGCAAATGTATTGAATTCTGGAACAGACTGTGTCAAGCCCTCCCTCAGTTCCTCCAATATATTGAATTATTGCTGGGCTGACTTTTGTTTGTGTAAAATGTTAATTGTTAACTGTAACTATTCAGTCCCTCTTTTCTATAATATCCCTTACAGTGATTATTCCATTTTACGAAAAGTGGAGCTCATAATACTCTTAAAAATGATCTAAAATCGAGAAAGCAACAGAATGTCCCATTAGCCACTCCATACTTATTTTTTAATTGTTTAAAAGACATGAGATCTTTCCATATAACAATCATCAACATATCTTATTCCTTTGTCATACCATGAATTCAATATTTTGTTACCTATATTCATAGGCAGTAGTACATTTTCACATAATGCTTTTTCTGCAGTACATTCATTTATTTCTTGCCATATTCTAATTGTGTATTTATTGGATTATCTGGGGTTTTTTGTTGTTGACTTAACATTCCACTTGTAAATAAAGTCCTTCATTGTTTCCTCTTTTATGGAATTCAGTCCCGTTTGAATCCATGAAAGGGAACTATTTTCTTCAAAGGTAGAAATCTTGCTTCTGCTGATAAATAATACTTGTTAAAATCCATGAGTCCACGTCCACTCAGTTTATAGTCCCATGTTAACTTTTCCAGTGCAATTCTTGGTACTTTGTTATTCTAATGGAATTGTCTTATACAATTATATGTTAATTTAAATCAATTTTTAGTTAGTACAATAGGCAATGATTGAAAGAGATACGGTAGTCTTGGTATTACCTTCATTTTTATACAATTTACCCTTCCTATTAATTTAATCACCAGATCCTTCCATTTCTGTAGATTTTTTCTAGTAGAGGGGTATAGTTAAGCTTATATAAATTCTGTAAATGATTATCTGTCATTAATTCTAAGTATTTAATTCCTTCTTTATTCAATTTAAATCTACTACTGGTATCTTTCATAATCAAAGTTCTGCAATGGCATTTTCTCACTTTTATCCATATTTATTTCATATTTTGATATTCTATATTTTTCTAACATTCAGCTGGATCAGACATGTATAATAGCATATCATCTGCAAATAAACTAATTATGTTCTTCAACTTTGAAGCCCTTAGTATCCAGATTGCATATAATCTCCACCAGAGGTTCAATAGCTTGTAAAAGAAGCATCTAAATCATCTTTTTCTTTCTTTTCTAGTTTAGAAAGTAAATTTTTCCATCTTGTTTTCACCTCCTACTAATTCTGATTTATATAGTTTCATATAGTATTGTCTAAATACATTATTTATTTCTTTTTGATTATATATTATAGTAGCAGCTTTTGTTTCCCTTTTATTTATCTTTCTGGATGATGCTTCTGGTGTAACCTGCCAAGATAACAATTTATGTGCTTGTTCTCTTAGTTCATAATGTTTTAGTTTTTAATATCACCTTTTTCCACTCTGTATGTTTGTAGTGTATTATATTGTAACTTTTTGTTCTCTAATACATGTACACGATCCTTTATTCGGACATCTAAAATCCGGAAAGCTCTAAAATCCGGCAAGTTGGGAGAGAGGTGGCAGCGCGAGTCAGGCGGGCGAGGGGGGGGAGACCGGCAGTACGAGTCAAGGGACTGATAGCGTGAGCCGTCTGGGGGTGTGGGCGGAGATGGCAGGGCAACTGGAAGGGGGTGGGATACGGCAGCACAATTTGGGTGGGCTTAAATCTGGCTTTCTGAAATCTGAAAAAATCCGAAAATCGGAACACCCTGTTCCCCAAGGGTTCCGGATAAAGGATCATGTACCTGTATTCTATATTTTTCTTGTGTTCCTGACATCTGATATTCTTTTTCCAATTTTGTTATATCCTTCTCTAAACCTTCTAAGTCTCTGACACATTCTATCTTCAGATTTTTAGTGTAAGAATTAATTTGTCCCCTCAAATAAGCTTTAAACTTATCCCATATTAAAATCTGTTGTCAGTGGAAGGAAGATTGTTTTTACAAAATATTTCTGTCTCTTAATAAATTCACAAAAATCCTTCCTTTTTAATAATGCAGCATTAAGGTGCCATTTGTACATACTTTCTTGATTTTTACATTATCGCGATAGTTAATGTTAATGACAAGTGGTTTGATAAAAGTCTTGCCAAATACTCCTTTTTTACTACTTCAACAGACATTTCAGTCCTTGTATGTGAAACATGTATCCTTGAGTAGGTTTGAGTGACCTCCATATAAATCCTTCATAAATGATGTCGTTTTTGCAGTTTTCACCCTTGGTATTTTTCTCACTGATTTGTCCAATATTGGAACTAAACAAAAATTGAAATCTCTTCCAATCAATATATTTTGCTTTCTCCCTGCAGTTTTGAAAAAGATGCCCTTCATAAAGACTTACTCATAATTTGGGGCATAAATGTTCACAAACGTCCATGATTCCGCATCAATTTTGCTCTATGCCATTACAAATCTTCCCGCTTAATCAGTTAATGTCTCTTCTATAATTATTGTTATATTTTTATTAAAATCGCTACACCTCTTGCTTTTGATCCAAATGAAGACAATATTACCCATCCTCGTTTTAATTTTTCATGTTCCAATTTGGTAAGATGTATTTCATGTAAAAAAGACTATATCTGCCTTTAATTTTTTTTTTAGGTTTGCCATGACCCATTTTCTTGTCAACAGCTTGTTAATGTCATTAACATTAAAACTAATACATTTTAATGTTATATCCATAATCTTCTTTCAAAACAATTTTTTAACAGTAAAATCTCTTTGACTCTTTAAATAATAATGTGATCCTTCCCATTTAAGAAAAACACACAATGTCCCTGCCCCAATGGTGACATAAACGTAAAGCCACAAAAACCCGTGAAAAAAGCCCATGGTACTCCTCTCCAGGGGCCATTCTCCCCCTTATACTGGAGTCCACCCTGCTACCACTTTTCTCAAATTTTTTGCTTTACTGAATTCTCAGTGACCATTTCTATACACTTTAAACAATCCGGTACCGCATGGATGGCAGTCTCTTCAATCTGAGGCGCCTGCAAGCTCACACCAAGACACAAGAGAAACTTGTCCGTGAACTACTCTTTGCAGACGATGCCACTTTAGTTGCCCATTCAGAGCCAGCTCTTCAGCGCTTGACGTCCTGCTTTGCGGAAACTGCCAAAATGTTTGGCCTGGAAGTCAGCCTGAAGAAAACTGAGGTCCTCCATCAGCCAGCTCCCCACCATGACTACCAGCCCCCCCACATCTCCATCGGGCACACAAAACTCAAAACGGTCAACCAGTTTACCTATCTTGGCTGCACCATTTCATCAGATGCAAGGATCGACAATGAGATAGACAACAGACTCGCCAAGGCAAATAGCGCCTTTGGAAGACTACACAAAAGAGTCTGGAAAAACAACCAACTGAAAAACCTCACAAAGATAAGCGTATACAGAGCCGTTGTCATACCCACACTCCTGTTCGGCTCCGAATCATGGGTCCTCTATCGGCACCACCTACGGCTCCTAGAACGCTTCCACCATCGTTGTCTCCGCTCCATCCTCAACATCCATTGGAGCGCTTTCATCCCTAACATCGAAGTACTCGAGATGGCAGAGGTCGACAGCATCGAGTCCACGCTGCTGAAGATCCAGCTGCGCTGGATGGGTCACGTCTCCAGAATGGAGGACCATCGCCTTCCCAAGATCGTGTTATATGGCGAGCTCTCCACTGGCCACCGTGACAGAGGTGCACCAAAGAAAAGGTACAAGGACTGCCTAAAGAAATCTCTTGGTGCCTGCCACATTGTCCACCGCCAGTGGGCTGATAACGCATCAAACCGTGCATCTTGGCGCCTCACAGTTTGGCGGGCAGCAACCTCCTTTGAAGAAGATTGCAGAGCCCACCTCACTGACAAAAGGCAAAGGAGGAAAAACCCAACACCCAACCCCAACCAACCAATTTTCCCCTGCAACCGCTGCAACCGTGTCTGCCTGTCCCGCATCGGACTTGTCAGGCACAAACGAGCCTGCAGCTGACGTGGACTTTTTACCCCCTCCATAAATCTTCGTCCGCGAAGCCAAGCCAAAGAAACAATACAAGACAAATTAACAAAAATAACAAAATACAATTTTTACTACTTTTACTTAGTTCCATTATAAATACTTTCACAATCTTCTCCCTTGATAAACGTGATTTTTTTTTTTTACAAACTTCGCAGAAAGTCTTTGTTGTTCAAGTTCGTGTGAGTCCTGCAGGTTAAGAACCAGACCAAAGTTGAGGTACACAGCACAAGTTTATTTCGGGGATGCAAATGGGACAACAGGGTCAATAAGCTAGGCAAACCTATGCACACATAGATACACAATGCGCAAGGGGTAAATGTGCACTTCGGATAACGAGGGAGGAACCAAAGAAGACTGGGATAAAGTACATGAACACACACATTCAACAGTCAGGATCAAGGTGATACTACGTGCCCCCACCCCTTGACTGGTATGGACACGGCTCTTGCTACCTAACTTCGGAACTCACCCCAACTCAGTGTGAAAGGTGCTACTTGCGTGCCACAAGGAGTCCAAAAGAGGCAGAACAAAGAGACACATGGTCCTTTATAGTTCTGCAAGCAGTATTGGGGGTCAATCACTCAGGGCAGGCTGAGCCTGTTGGCTGCTGTGGGTAATGGTGCGAAGCCAAGTGCAGGGGCTCAGCAGGGGTCAACTGAGGTGATTCACCTGGGCAAATTGGGTGAAGGTCAGCGCTGAGTATGGGCAGGCTGCCAAGACTGCAGCACCTGGTGATTTAGGTGGGCCAATTGCAAGGGTAACCTCGATAGCTTGGGGTGAGTCTTTGACCTTGATTGGCAGGTAGTGTGTTCTATGAACAGGAGCACAGCAGCGCTACCAGGTGGCAGACGCTGCCTGTGCATTACAGTCTTACACCTTGTTCTTGGTCTTGAAAAATTACCGGTTCTCTTCCACTACTTTGACCCTCAAAGTTGCAGAATATATCATTGAGCATTTCAAGTTTTTAGCACAGTTGTCTTTTCACATCTTCAAATTCTTTTGTTTAATTAAGGTTGGGCTAAAGTCTTGAAAAAATAGTATCTTTTTATGATGAACCTCGGGCGGGCCATTATTCTGGTTAAAGTAATCATATGCTGCTTCCAGAATTATCTCCTGTTCTTGATAGCTTAAAAAGTCTCATTAGAACTGGTAGTGGTCTCTGATCACCGGCTCTTCTGGATCCGAGTGTTCGGTATTCGATATGTAATTTTTCTCCAAATTTGTGGGATCTATTTTTGAAAAAAGTTCACTGGGTCACTTCCCTCGATTCCTTCCTTTATTCCAATTATTTAGACACTATTCCACCGACTAACGTTTTCCATATTATCAATTTTGTCCATCAACCCTTGTTTATCCGACTCCCATTCTTTGGGTTTTTTTTCCAAAGGTTTACATGCATTTTCATCAATTCAAACTCTGTTCGACCCATTCTCTCCATCAGATCTTCAACAATCTATTTTGATCATTTTCTCCATCATAACTCTCATCACCATTTCAACACACAAATCGGTTACTCAAATTCTCCATTTTGCCTTGATGATGCTCAATTCTTGACCTGGTTCTGTCAGTCCCATTGCCATTTTTGCACTTCCCCCTTTCAGATTTTCACCTTATGTTCCCAGTTGAATAGGAGCTTCTTAAGTCTTTATTCTTGGCTGCCTTAGATTCTTCATACTCCAACTTATCCATTTTTGATGAAGAAAATCTTGATTTTCAAGTTTTGACCATCTATTTAGTGCTCTCACAGAGAGCACACAGGCAAAGCACGTCTATCCAAGTCCTTCACATGGCCACACCCACATAACCTTGGCCATTGATCAGCAGATTCATTTGACCAGCGTTTTTAGTTTTACAATCATAAATTCCAATTTGTAGAATCTGTTTGTAAAAAATCATCCACCATCTGCAATCCATGGCTTCATGTGACCCTGATTGGGAGGCTAAACAGGTACTACACCTCGCCCAAGAGAGGCCTGTAGGCTATCGGATGGAAGGAGCGCCTTGCCCCTCCTTTTACTGAGCAATTGTGCAGCAATTACACTGGTTTTAAAATAATATTTTTAATTATTAATCAACAATAATAAAACTCCTAATCTAATTAGCTAACTCATCTAAGCTTAACTAAATTTATTGACACTTATATAACTTAAACCTTGTTATGGACCATGGACTGACATCATAAAGGGTAGAATTCTGCTGAGAACTGTGTGTGACTTGGATCAAGCTATGCAGACAGAGGGCGAGAATGGATCGTTCAGAATGGCAGTAGGAGCAGCAGGATCAGCGCTGATTGGGTTTTGAGCTGAATTTAAGGTCTCAAAAGTATATCCGGCATATAAGTGGATTACCTTTTTTTTAGCTTTTTTGGGTGTCACGGCTCAACTTGTACGGCAAAATCATTCCCTCCTCTTCGGTCCAACAGGAGGGAATGATTCTCCTTTATCTTTGGTTCAGAGTCGTGCCATTTCTTTTGTCTCTCTTTTGGTGAGGAGTGTGATTTTTATTTAAATGGAAGGATGATGACCTGCCTACTCATGATAGTGGTTGTGTGACATCATTTCCTGTTTAAATGGAAAAGATTTGTTATTCAATTAAATACTTCAGATATAAGATTCTAGAAGTTAGGGGGGGTCATTTATTGACTCACTATTTTACTTTATAATTTTCCACGTTCCTTATTACATTTTTTGTACCTTTCTTTTCCTTTAATACTAGTCACATATAGCATCTGGAAACACAGTTAGGTAAGGGGTTTGAGTTATTCTCATCTACTATTTTATTTTTTTTTAATATTATTAGTTTTTTCTAAAAAGTATATACTATTTAAAATGAATTATGGATATGATTTACAATTTATGTATGTTGGTGATATCTTAGTTAATTTATGTAACTATCCATATCATATTGAATTATACTTTTTTGTATAAGTTCTTTATTAAAATCAATAAAAATATTTGAAAAAGAAAAAGAACGGTCAAAGAATTTATCTGAACCGTCTACATTTTTTCCCTGGTTCTACCCAGTGCAAAGGCAAATTCAAAACTGATTTGTTTATGTTAAATGTGCAGGAAGAAGACCTTGGCTACAAACTGTTACTATGGAGACATAATCATGGAATTTGCAAACATTTCTAGCTGCTTCCAAATACAATTCATTTTGACCCTTACACCCATTCCTCAACTCCACCCCTATAGCTTCTGTAGAGGTGCCCTCTGATCTGTCCTGCACTCACTCTCTTTAACAAATCTAAATGTTAACCTTGACCCTCCTTTTTCAGTTTTACATATATTGCTTGAGGGGTAAGGTTGATCCAACTGTTAACATTTCAGTTTTATCCTCATTGGGATTGTCATGCAGTAACTGTTTGGACTTGTCATGAGATTTAACACTTCCTGTTCAAAGTAATAACCAAAAAATGTTAAGCCTGCTCCAAATACCAAATATATTAAGCACTGGGTTAAAATTCCACTTTATTGAAATACAGTTTATCAATACTGTCTAAATTTGAAAAGGCATTAAGCTAACATTTTCACTTTGCTCCAAAAGCCAAGATTTCCCAATGGCTAACCATTTTAATTCCACCCCTTACTCCCACACAAACATGTTTGTCCATAGCCTTGTGCACTGCCAAACTGAGGCTACTTGCAAATTGGAGGTGTTCAACACCTCGTATTTCATCTGGGAACTCTACAAACAGACGGCATTAACATCAATTTTCCAGTTTCTTTTAGGTCCTTCCCCTGTCTCTTTACCCTATTCATCTGTCTCCTCTCGCCTCTCCACCCCCTTCCCTCTCCATTCTGAGTTACCCCTTTCGCTATCACTTTTTAGCTTTTTTCTCTTTTGCCCTCTGACCCATATCAACCTCTGACCTCTTGCAGGTTGGCCTGCACTCCTGCCCCTTCCCTGCTCTCCACTCCTCAGCCCACCTTTTTATTCAAACGCATGCTTGCTTTTTGCTCATTCCTTTTTGAAGGGCTCAGGCCTAAAATGTTGGTTACCCTTTATTTCCTATAGATGCTGCGAGACCTGCTGAATTTCCCAAGCATTATTGTTCACGGACTTAACATTTTCTCTTTAACAATAGGGCAATAATGCTTGCCATTTTGTATATGTACTGCAGCAATCTCTGGCAAGTTATGATTGTTTTTCAGTCTGGCCTGTTCAGTCATTGCATTGATCTTGCTCTCTGCTTCATCTTTCGAATACTGTGAACTTGCCTTATTTGCATGGCAGATCAAAATGAAGCCTTTCATCTAATAAGTTAATAATGTAACTACCATATTTGTGACTGCTGGTTAATTTTATTGAACATGTAATGGTTAAAATTGTGGATTGGGTTTCGATATCTTAAAAATACAACATTTCTGAAAGAAACCTGCTCTCTCTTCATCCTTTTTCTGGCATTTTTTGCTCCAACCAATCTTAATTTCTTTGTATTCATTCTCTTTCTCTGTCCTTCCCTGAGCCTTTTCCAGATGAGGCTCATATCACTGAGTTACAAGTTTAACAGTTTTGAAAGCAATTGTGTTTTTTTAGCTGAATGCTGCAGGGACAAATCTAACAAACACCAAACAGATGCTGTGTTGGAGAAAAATCTGACCCAAGGTTGCTGTCTCAGAAACAACCAAAGACGTTTAGGATCCTTGAAATTTGAATCCAATTTGAAACTCAGCTTAGTTCATTGTTGATTAAAAGGTAAAGGTTCCATTATTGTCACATAATACTACATTTAGAATATGCGTTCTTACAGAGGTGTTCATTGATACCTTTGATATCTCACTCCAGCAGGGCATGGTACCTACCTGTTTCAAATAGGCCTCAATCATACCCAAGAAGAGTGTAGTAACCTGCCTTAACAACTATCAACTAGTAGCACTTACATCATCAGTAATGAAGTGTTTTAAAAGGCTGGTGATAAAGCATATCATTTCCAGTTTGAGTGGTGACATAGATCTATTCCAGTTTGCCTATCATGGCAACAGATCTACAACAGATGCCATCTCACTATCCCTACATAAAGCCCTGGAATATCTGGGCATCAAAGCTGCATACATCTGGGATGCTCTTTATTGACTACAGTTCGGCATTTAGCACCATCAACCCCTCACAACTGATTAGCAAACTCCAAGACCTGGGAGTTAACACCCAATTGCGTAATTGGATCATGCATTTCCTCAGCCCCCAGACCACATTCAGTGAAGATTGGTAAGAACTTCTCCACAATCTCCATCGGTACTGGAGCACTACAGCCCCCTGCACTACTCACTTTACACCTATGACTGTGTAGCTCAGTACGACAATAACACCATCTACAAATTTGCCAACAATATCAAAGTAGTGGATTGTATAAAGGAAGAGGATGAGTCTGCATACATGATAGAGGCATGGCTGAATGGCGCACCAACCTTGCACTCAATGCCACCAAAACTAAGGAGCAGTTTGTTGACTTCAGGAAAGCCAGATGTATATAATCCAGTGATCATTGGGGGATCAGAGGAGGTGAGGGTGAGCACATTTGGGTTCTTGGGGATCACTAACTTGGAGGATCTTTCCTGGACCCAACACACCAATGGCATTGTGAAGAAAGCACGATAGCACCTCTACTTTCTCAGGAGCTTGCAGAAGTTTGGTGTGACATCAGAAACCCTGGCAAATTTCTACAGATGTGTGGTGAAAAGTGTGCTGAGTGGCTACATCAAGGTCTGGTATGGGAACACCAACACCCCTGAGTGTAAAGCCCTCCAAAAGGTAGTGAGCACAGCCCAGGACATTACAGGCAAAACCCTTCCCACTATTGGGTACATCTATAGGGAACACTATCATCGGAAAGCCACAGCAAACACCACTGCTGCCATCAGGAAAGAGGTATAGGTGCCTCAAGACTCGCACCACCAGGTTCAAGAACAGCTGCTACCCCTCCACCATCAGACTCCAACAACAAACTCAATCAGGAACTCATTTAAGGACTCTTACTTTTGCATTTTATTGATTTTCTTTGCTCTTGCTGTATTGCACAGCCAGTTTGTTAGTATTCGTTATCTGTTTACAGTTCTTTTGATTGTTTACATGTTCACACTGTGTGCAGTTAATTTTTGCACTAACAATTAGTGGTAATTCTGCCGCACCTGTAGGAAAAAGGAATCTCAGAGTTGTATGTGATATCATGTATGTACTCTGACAATAAACCTGAAATTCTTTAACTTTTGTATACTGTAAGTCAGACACTTGTCCAGCACACCTCACAGAAACCTACAGTATCTGGTTTTCCTAGTGGGTCTCTCCCCCCCCCAACTCCAAGGATCGACCAGGCCTGAGCCTGCTCATCTTTCGAGATCAGACAATCTCAGGTGTGTTCAGGCTATTAGGCTTCATTACATGTTGTTTGGTCTGATGATATAGGTCAAAAACTGTAGCACATGATGTAATAACATTTGCAAAGGACAGGAGGTGACACATGGTGAAAATTCCAGTGTTTGGTTCAGACCTGATATGATGACATTCATCAGAAGCATGTTTTTTCCCCCACAGAGGTTGCAAATATTGAGATGGGTATGTGCACATCAGGAGAGTCACATGGCTCCATCTAGTGGTGAGCTAGACAATAAATTTAACACAAGACGATAACATTTAAACATGATTTTCACCATTCTTCGTGAAGTTGTAAGCAATGTTCTCATTGGCATCAGCAGTGTTGATGTTGCTCATTTTGATTTATATTCATGTTTAATTCAGCCTATTTAGGCTGTGGTTCTTTTGACATCAAGTAAAACTAGAAACGGTGATATAGTTGAGATTTTTCACCTGCATGAAACGTCTCCCTTGCCCATAATTTTGATAAATGCTTCACTCCACTTGCATACGTTATCTCTCAATGTGGTGAGTGAAGTGCAGATTGACATTGGGTTGTATCAAAACTCTTGAGTTAGCTGGAGACGTGGCCTGGTGTTTGAGCATCTCACCCTAATCCACAATGGGAGCAACTCCACAGAGAGCGTGCATGTACTCTTGCAGCCTGGAATGTGCCAGTAGGCAGCATTCCCTCACTGACATCTCACTCTGCTGGAAGACAAGAAGTTTCAGGGGCCACATTATGGAGCTGACACTATAATGTACAAATCTGATACAAAAACTGAGGCTGGACGCAGCCAATGTGAGGGAAGGCTTTGTGGAGAAGGACCACAATTTAAGGCCTTTACCTCTACTGGGCATCAGAGGGGAGGGGGGGGGTGGCACTGAAATCGGTGGGGTTGGGGTTGTGGTAGTAACTTTTTCAAACAATTCAGCAGATATTATTGTACACTTCCTGTATAAATCCTGAGAACAGGCACTTTAGAACTATTATTAAACAGAGTTTTCATTTCCAGTTAAATATTCTCAAAATTTGCTTGTTGAAAAGGTCAATTCATAATACAATGTTTGAAACTACATTGTTCCATTATTAGTGAATTATGAGGATGACATTAAATCTAAATGAATTGTGCATTTGCACATAATTAATTACCAGAATTCTCGCAATGATGATTCTACCCAAATGATTATCTTGTGTTTTTAGTTGTCTGTCAGGCATAAGAAATTTAATTTGGCATTGTGTTCAGCACAAACATTGTGAGCTGCAGGGTCTGTTCCTGTGCTGCGTTGTTCAATGTTCTGTTAATGTGCAAGAGCTCTGTCCTTGTTGCACAGATCCCTGTTCGCTTTCAGCAACTTGGATTGGATTAATCATTTCAAATTATAATAACTTTAAACACTGAAGGTTGGTTGGAAATGAGAACAGGTCAGAATAAAATGAGGTTAATCAGGCTTAACCTTGTTGAGATCGAGATTGAGGATCGAGGCTTGAGAACAAGTACCATTAAAGGGAAAGAAGTGGCAGGCCAATATTTTTTGGTGCTGAGATTTGGTGCAAAGGGCTTGATGGCTGAGGAATGTTATTTGGTGTGAATATCAGTGGGTTTATAAAGAGGTTGAAAAGACGATGAAAAAACAATGAAAATTGTGATCTTGGTGCTTGAGGGCTCGGAGATAATGAAAGCTGACAAAGAAGTGCAGAAAACATTTATTATTTTTGAATCCTACATTAAGAAGACCATAATGGTCTTTTAGACTAATTATAAGCTTGTCTCTGATACTGATGTTGATTGATACAACTGATGTTCAATTTTAAGTTACCATTGTTTTCAAATGGCTTCATGAATATGAATTCACCACCTCTTCTTCATCAAATAAATTGTGGCCTGCTAAGAACATCTAAATTCCATTTTTTTAAAAAATAACCTCATGCCAGTTCTGACTCATTAATGAAAACTAGAATGGTGCTGTAAAACATTAAAGGTGTGTGTGTGTATGATTTGTATAAACTACTATTCACCCTTTCAAATGCAGCTGGAAGTTGCATATGGAAAAATTGAGGGAAGTGTTGCCTTTCCATTGTAGTACCCAACTCCTCACCAGGAAAGTTTTAATGAGATAGGATTGCAATAATCATTCAGCATGTAAAGCAGGGGTGGGCAATCTTTTCGATTCCGTGCGTCAATTTTTCCATGCACGAGTTCAGACGCGTGTACAGATATGCACCACTTAACGTCCGTTTGGGCAACGTCTGACTGCATATACATCCGTGGTCCCATAATTATTCAGTTATCGAGAGCAAGTCCGCAGTAATTTAGAAGAAGCGATCACAAGCTATGGGAAATTGTATACTTCATTCCCAAACTGATCCAACTGCCCTGGTCTCTCTCCACAGCCCCATGTCAGACCCCACACTGATCCCACTGCATTGCTCTCTGCCCACAGCCCCGTGTCAGACCCCACATTGATCCCACTGCACCGCACTCTCTCCACAACCCTATGTCAGCCCCTACACTGATCCCACTACCCACGTTGGTCCCCACACTGATCCCTACTTACAAATAAAAAGTTTACAGATACACTCTATATATATATATAAATAACTATTTAAAAATTATATATATATATATATAAATTATATATATATAAATAACTATTTAAAAATTATATATATATATATAAATATATATATATATAAATAACTATTTAAAAATTATATATATATATATAAATAACTATATATATATATAAATAACTATTTAAAAATTATATATATATTGTAAAAATATATATATAGGATACTGTTTACATTTTTTGCATGAGTAGGTTTACTTTATCATTATCACTGCAGACGATGCCGCTTTAGTTGCCCATTCAGAGCCAGCTCTTCAGCACTTGACGTCCTGTTTTGTGGAAACTGCCAAAATGTTTGGCCTGGAAGTCAGCCTGAAGAAAACTGAGATCCTCCATCAGCCAGCTCCCCACCATGACTACCAGCCCCCCGCACATCTCCATCGGGCACACAAAACTCAAAACGGTCAACCAGTTTACCTATCTCGGCTGCACCATTTCATCGGATGCAAGGATCGACAACGAGATAGACAACAGACTCGCCAAGGCAAATAGCGCCTTTGGAAGACTACACAAAAGAGTCTGGAAAAACAACCAACTGAAAAACCTCACAAAGATTAGCGTATACAGAGCCGTTGTAGTACCCACACTCCTGTTCAGCTCCGAATCATGGGTCCTTTACCGGCATCACCTACGGCTCCTAGAACGCTTCCACCAGCGTTGTCTCCGCTCCATCCTCAGCATTCATTGGAGCGACTTCATCTCCAACATCGAAATACTTGAGACGGCAGATGCCGACAGCATCGAATCCACGCTGCTGAAGATCAAACTGTGCTGGGTGGGTCACGTCTCCAGAATGGAGGACCATCGCCTTCCCAAGATCGTGCTATATGGCGAGCTCTCCACTGGCCACTGAGACGGAGGTGCACCAAAGAAGAGGTACAAGGACTGCCTAAAGAAATCTCTTGGCGCCTGCCACATTGACCACCGCCAGTGGGCTGATATCGCCTCAAACCGTGCATCTTGGCGCCTCACAGTTCGGCGGGCAGCAACCTCCTTGGAAGAAGACCGCAGAGCCCACCTCACTGACAAAAGGCAAAGGAGGAAAAACCCAACCCCAACCAACCAATTTTCCCCTGCAACCGTGTCTGCCTGTCCCGCATCGGACTTGTCAGCCACAAGTGGACATTACCCCTCCATAAATCTTCGTCCGCGAAGCCAAGCCAAAGAAAAAATCGCTGGGGTGTAGTGGACCACTTGTATTTATCCAATGCGCCACTTCTGGCACATGCGCCATAGGTTGGCCATCCCTGATATAAAGTATTGAAATTTGAAGTATTAAAGCATTGTCATAGTAATTTAATGAGGTTGAGCAGATTTTTAAAAATTCTCTTTCAGCAAAGTTGGTCTGATTTTGGCTCTGTCTGCTATCTTATGTGTTCCTGTGGACTCAAATGAGCAAATCAGACTGTGACGCAATCAGTTTCCACAGTGTAACCCACGTGTCAATTACCAGATGCTTTCCTCAGATTCACTCTCCTAAAGGCACCCACACGTCATCCTCAAATACAGGCAGGAGAGAATCATCAGGAGATGAGGGGATGTGCAATGGTGGTTTTTCCATGTTCTTGTGGTCAAATTGGGTGTAGAAGGATTGAGTGCATCTGGGAGTGAAGCTTCGTCATCTCCTTCTGCACCGGATATAGTTTTGTAGCTGGTTTTGTAATTTAGGCCCTGCCACAGTTGTTGGGTATCCTTCGATTTTCCATTTTTGTCTGAAAATGCATATATATGTACAATGTTTTTAACAATAACCATACCACTTGCATTAACAGCTATGCATTCCTGAAAGTTTTGCCCATCACAAGCATTTCTAAAGGTGGCCAAGAAACCAGCCTTGTTGTTAGAATTCTCAAGGTTAGAAGAGATCTTGCCATAGTAATGCAAAATTGGAAAACTGAGAACACTGCTGTTTGCGCTGTGATTGAAACACTGTGCTTGTTAATGAGATTTGCATGACAGCATTTGCATTGAAATGGGTTAATGTTCTGTGGAGCAGAGAGTATAGTTCCACGAGAATTCAAGGTTATTTATGTGTGGTACTGCAGGGAGAGTTGAATGACATATTTTCACAGTGACTCTCTTATGGATTTTTGTCAAATGAATTGTAAGCCATGATTATGTGCCTTGCCTTCAGTCAGAATGAAGGTGGAAAGATGGGAGCTGCCAGGAGAGATTTATAAACTTTTTGGGGTTTTATTTACAAAGGAATGATCCCACATTCATTGATCTATTCTCAAAACTGCACACAATTTAAATAATCTTTCAGCCCTACTGTGAAGAAAATGATGAATGTATATCTTTGAAGGTCACAACCATTTGCAGTGAAATTTGAAAAATGTATCAATGTCAATGCTGCCACAGATGTGGTAATGGCACTGTTGCCATTGGGCAAACCTGGGAGGATTGGGGGAGCGCAGTGTGTCTTTCACCATTAATCCATGGGCTGCTACTGCTAAGTCGTTACACCGACAGCCCTATACAGTTTTAAGGGCTTGTAGGATGGAGCCAGTGGCATTTTTTTTTATATTGGCGAACCCACAGAGATCTATGTCGCAGATAGCAGCACTCCTGCTAGGTAACCCAGACCACGAGGGCTCGGAGATCAGCGGGCTGGTGCAGGGCAGCAGTGTGGGAGATCATGACCCTGCAGAGAAGACGAAGCGTGCAAGAGGTCCATACAAAGCTGGAGGCCACAGAAGTAGAGCTTGGCTGCTGAAGGGCTCGCAGCAGACCACGGACTGCTGGAGTCTGATTCGAGGTAACCGAGGATTCGTGTGGGTGTCGAGGGTAAGCAGTGCTCTTGAAGGGCCTCAGACATTAATGGCTTTGGTTTGGCACAAGGAGCCGAGGAGGGTGACTTGGATTCAGCAGCCTGGTTCACCGATGGACTAGACAGGGGGCCGTGCGATGAGAGATTACAGGAATGCGGGAAGTGAAGGCATCGGAGGAAATGGTGGGATCCACAGACACACAACATATATGAAGGGGACTCTCTTTTGTTTTTCTTTCCAGGGAAAGTAAACAAATGTGTATTTATATATACGACAATAAAGGAACACAAACCTAAAGCTGAAAAGAACAGGAGAGAGTTTGTAATGCAACAATACAGTCTTGAGAACATTCATGTGAAACATGAAGTTATTTCACAGTCTCAATTTCATTTTGATTCTAAATAACTTGTGACGTGTTCCTGATTTATAATCGTATTTCATCTTGTCGTATCTCGCCAAAAAAGATGTGCATTAAGTGAGCATCTGTTACTAAAGAAAGAAAATTGCTTGCTGGCGATTGACAATTGTGAAAGTGTGAATGGAATACAAAAGATGATGGGAGATGCACAAGAGATTGCAAATGCTATAATCTGAAGCTAAGCACAGTCTATTGGAGGAGCTCAGCAGGTCTAGCAGCATTAGTGGGAGAAAGAGAATGATTAGCATTTTGGACAAAAACCCTTCAACGAGACTGAGAAATGTAGAGAAGCCAAGCTGATAAAAAGAGGGGAGAGTGGGATGGCCCCATGTGAGATGGGTGAACCAGGAAAAAGGTGAAGGATGACAGACAGGCAGAGGATTGGCAGATGCCAAAGGGAGAGAGGTGCAAGAGGGGTCCAGTGGAGGAAGATGAGATACACAGGATGGTGGGAGGGGGAGGGTGCAGGGACAGGAGGGAATGGAAGAATCCAGTGGGAAGATGGAGGCGAAATTGGCATTTTCCGCAAATTTATAGTCCCAAAATATTATAAACTTTTGATTACCAGTCATATAATGTATTTGCTTCATGCAATGAAATAGCACAAAGCCCCACTGGTTACTTCCATGCTCTTACTACCTTGCCTTCAGTTCCATCTGGTTCCTCTCTCTACATCACCATTCTCACTTTCTCTTCCAATCAGAGCAACTGGCAGCTTTTGTCTTTTGATCACCCACTCCATCTTGTGACTCATCTTCCTCTACCTGATTCCCTACTCTCTCCCTATGTCTACCATCCATCAATCCTCTGTCCATTGTAGCTTGCGTGCTACTGCGAAGTGTGGAAAGAAGACACACAAGGAGTCGAAGTCGAAGACTGATTTATTGCACTGGCAACCCTGCTTTATATTCGCTCTGTGCTGCTGACGTCAGGAGTGAGGTCATGGCAGCGCCAATCTCCAACTGGGCAGCATTCCTACCGTTGCTCGCAGTTTCCTGCTGTGTGGGTAGTCTCCTGGGACAAAGGTCATTGGCCGTGATGGGGTCTGCACGGTCGCCACACTTATCGGCTATTTTGTGTACCAGTTCACATCCCAGTTAGGGGGCTGCTACATGACCACCCCCCCCACCCCATATTCGGCGATTGGAGTGCTGTTCGCTGCTTTCAGTGGCCTACCTCTGCGATGCAGAGGGATTGCTGGGAGACCAGTTGGCTAATGTCTTGGTGTGCTTGATTGAGGCAGTTGATAGTAAAAGTCTGATATCCAGCACACATTTCGGCCCATTGCGCCTAATTACTTTACATAGCCCTCATACAGTCATTGCAGAGGTGTTCAGAGTGCCCCCCTCTGAACGAAAGTGTACTCACAGGTCTCTGTCTTTGGAGACCTAGGTTTTGGCCTGGCTGTGCGGCAGAGTTTTTCCTTCAGCTTAGTCATTGAGGCTATGGGGTCCTTCGGGTCCTCGGTGGTGGCCAAGAGCTCCCCTGACATTGCCAACGGTGCACTGTATACTATTTCGGCTGCGGAGGTGTTGAAGTCCTCTTTCGGTAACTTGTTCGGCCTCTTGAGTTGAGCCATCACGGCCGCCTTTAGGTGCGAGCATTTCACTCATGAGGGTGGATGGGGCCCTGTCTCCCCAACCATCCATATTCAGCAATCAGGCAGTACGCTCACGCCGTGAGAGCCCAAAGATGTGAGTTAATAGCTCCTTCAGGGCATCATATTTGGTTTGCTCTGGAGACTGCTGTAGGAAATCGACAATCCTTGCTGCTGACTCCTGGTAGTAGTAATGTGTGCCATCAGCATTGATCTGTCAAAGGTCAAACCATTCGTGTGGCTGCGACACCCAGAAAATTGGCAGCTTCAATGAAATCACGTGAAGAGCTGATTGTTCCACCATCATCAGGTCCAACTGTCGGTTGGACCTGTCGGAGTCATCAATGTAGCGAAGTGTGGAAAGAAGAGACACACACGAGTAGATGAAGTTGAAGACTGGCAGCTCTGTTTACATTCACTCCTCGCTGCCAACATCAGGAGTGACATCTCGGCAGAGCCAATATCCAACTGGGCGACGTTCCCTCCATTGCTCGTTTTTTCCCAATGTGCAAGGGGTCAGCTGGGATGAAGGTCATTGGCCCCGCGGGGTCTGCATATCACTGTGTTCATTGGCCATTTTGTGTACTGGTCACATCCCAGTTAACAGGCTGCTACACTGTCATACTTCTTCCTGGTCTACCAATCCCACATGGGGCCTTTTTCCACTATCTCCACTTCTCTACATTCCCACACTTTCCAGCTTTGACCTGAAAGGTCAACCATTTTTTTTTCATTGAGACTCCTTGACTGAGTTCCTACAACAGATTGTGTTTTGCAATAAAAGGTGATGGTATTCCATTCATGATCTGGGTGGATTGTCGCATTGTTTAGTCTCCACTTTTTCCATATGGGTGAAGGTCATTTATCTAAGCACGTTTATTGTTGATTATGGATGGAAATGGAACCACTTTAAGTATGCTGCGTATGGAGCAGAATACTCTGGCTTTATCATTCATGTTTGTTGAATTTGTGAATCAATGGAATAATGATTGTGATCAGTGTTGCTCTTTGGGAAGCAAGGCCAAGAAATGGCCCCTGAATGACCAGTATCAGAGAAAGTGGGTCAACGATGCATTTCAATCTTGGACTTTCATGTTTGGAATACAAGTTACACATCCAGGCCTGTGTACCTTGCTGTGCCTAACCTCATTATAGTAAAGACCTGCTGTTGGTCATCAAAAGCTGATTGATTAGTAAGAAACCCCTTTATTGCATCATCTTTATGTTGTCCTTAACTAGCCCACTTCACTACCCTACTTTGAGTCAGCCACCAATTCTGAGCATCCTACACTTTAAGAGATGTATTGAAACATGGCCTTTCATTCCAATTCAGAATTGTGGAATCAGTTGAAGCTCGAAGAACTCCCATCTAGCCCTGAGAAAGATCATGGGTGCAGCTGACCTTTCTCTTCTTATCTAATATAGTTGTAAAAAAAAATGTTGCTTAGATCTCTTTTGCAGGTCCCTTGTTGTATTTCTTTGTATGGCATTCACAGCTGTCTTTGTATTCCATTCATGTTTTGTGAATTATTTTCCCTTTTACCTTGCATGCTATGCACTGATTTTTTAAAATGCCTGAATGGTAAATACTGACATTGTATTAAAGGTTTTTTAAGTTATTCGCAGTAATCCTTTAATTCTGTGACTAATTGTTTTTCTTTCTAGTGTAAAATGTTTTCTGTCTCAATGCCTTGTCTAATTTACCATTGTTGAATCAGTTCACGTTTCACCCTTTCAAACACTGTCTTGAATTTATAATTTTATGATTGGTGTTAGATAAAACTCATAGACCATTCAGATTTTAACTATCTGTAGCTCATTTCACAAACTAATAAGTCCTGCATACCATCCATTGCCTGTAGGATATAATTCCTGGAAATGATTACTACAAACACCCTTATGGAATCCACTCCTTCTTTGCATCAGCTGGTCTTGCTTCTCAATTTACACATACAGGCCATTTTGGCCCACGAGTCCGTGCCACTCAATTTACACCCAATTAACCTACCTCCCCGCACCCCCCCGGTACATTTTGATCGGTGGGTGGAAACCGGAGTCCCCGGGGAAAACCCACACAGACACGGTGAGAACGTGCAAACTCCTTACAGACAGCGAGGGATTCAAATTCAGGTCCTGATAGGCACTATGCCAACCGTGCAGCCCCAAACTAATTTGATTTCACCTTCCAGATTATTTACTGGTAATTAACTGGAGATGTTAAAGATACTCTAGTTGGATTTGAATTCATTTCCCCCCGATCCTTTGGTGTAGTCTGACTGAACCAGTTACATTGCACTATTTCACTTTGTAATGAAGTGATTTCATTGTTAATCTTTTGGGTTACTCCTTCACTCTCTCTTTTCTGTAGACTTCAAAACGGATGTGTTTAATCTCTAGACTTGATTGCCTTGAAATCATCACTTTGGAATTACCATGAAGATACATCCAATAGGTATTATTCTATTTAGGAGAATCCTAGTGAAAATTTTCCCTGCAATGGAGAGCAGCGTGATTCCCCTGTAGTTTGAGCAGTCTGATTTCTCGCCTTTGTTTTTGTACAGGGTGATGATGATGGCATCACGAAGGTCCTGAGGCAGCTTTCCTTGGTCCCAGCAGAGCTTGAAAAACTCATGCAGTTTGGCATGCAGAGTTTTGCTGCCAGCCTTCCAGACCTCTGGGGGGATTCCATCCATACCTGCTGCTTTTCCACTTTTCAGTTGTTCAATTGCCTTACATGTCTCTTCCCGGGTGCGGACCTCATCCAGCTCTAGCCTTAGGGTGTCGCCGAGAATGTTCTCCCAGAATCACAATGCGGCTTTCGCACAAACAGAGGAACTACTGACATGGTCTTTGCCCTCAGACAGCTCCAAGAAAAGTGCAGAGAACAAAACAAAGGACTCTACATCACCTTTGTTGACCTCACCAAAGCCTTCGACACCGTGAGCAGGAAAGGGCTTTGGCAAATACTAGAGCGCCTTGGATGCCCCCCATAGTTCCTCAACATGGTTATCCTACTGCACGAAAACCAACAAGGTCGGGTCAGATACAGCAATGAGTTCTCTGAACCCTTCTCCATTAACAATGGTGTGAAGCAAGGCTTGACCTTATCTGTAGTTTCAAGAGAGCTGAATGGAGGTTAAATGTATGGAATCTCATTTTCTGATTGGAGCCCATGATGGGCCTGGCATCTTAACAGTTCTGACGAGCCTGCCACAGAAACTCTGCTTTCCTCTTGACTTCCTGGATATTTCCAGCATTCTGATTTCAGACTTCCAACACAAGCAGCATATTGTCTCTCAGTTCCTGCTTTAATTTTTCTTCTGTTTTTATTAGTCTTTTTGACTTTCATCTCTTTTACTGGCCTCTGCAGTTCACATGCCTTCACTACTCTCTCAAGAGCCACAGGTGCCACTTGTATTGCTGTTTCTCATGCCCCCCTCCCTTTCCAATTGAGGATATGTTGAACTTCCCAACTCGTATTTCTACTTAAACTTCATTGATTTGAAACATGAATCTCTTTACTGTTTGAGAAATACTTCAAAGTACAAATTATTATCAGAGTGCATACTTGGCATCACATACAGCCTCAATTTTTTTTTTTCCTGTGGGCCTGTAATTCTAAACTGTACACAAGAAGAACTGTACCTAAGAAGAAAGATACATATACAGAAGAGAGAAATGGAAAAAAATGAAATGTAAACAAACTGTGCAGTAGAGAAAAAAATACATATTCAGTCATAAATAATGTGCATAGCACACAAGTCTCTTATTAATTTGTGGTTTAGGAGTCTGATGGTGGAGGGGTAGCAACTGTTCCTAAACCTATTGGTGTGAGTCTTGTGACACCTGTATCTCTTTCTTGATGGCAGCAGGGTGAACAGAGCATGGCCTTTGGGGTGTGGATCCTTGATGATTGCTGCTGTTCTCTGACAGCACTCCCATGCAAATTTCCTCAATGGGAAGAGCTTTGCTTGTGATGTAATGAGGCGTGTTCACTACCTTTCACAGGGCTTTCCATTTGGAGATATTGGTAGCCCCATACCAGGCCATGATGCAATCAGATTTTCATTACGCATCATTTGCCAAGGTTTCCAATGTCGTACCGAACCTCTGCAAACTCCTGAAGAAGTAGAAGCGCTGGTGTGCTTTCTTCACGGTGACATTGGTATGTTGAGAATAATAAAGGTCTTCTGAGGTGGTGACTTCCAGAAATTTAAATTTGCTCAGCTTCTGATTTCACCCAATGATCACTGAATCATACATCTCTGGTTCTTACTTCCTACAGTCTGATTGTGCTGGGTGGTGTGGATCCTTGATGATTGCTGCTGCTCTCTGACGGTAGCAGTCCCTCTAAATCAATGGTTTTCAAACTTTTTCTTTCCACTCACAAACATGTTAAGTAATCCCTATGCCATAGGGGCTCTATGATTAGGTAAAGGTTCCATTATTGTCACATAATACTACTATATATTTAGAATGTAACATACATGAAATTCTTTAACTTTTGTTTACCGTAAGGAAGACAGAGAGTACTCACTTTGCCCAGTCAGATTACTTAAGGTGATATATAAGTGGGGGGAAAAAGGTTGAGAACCACTGGTCTAGACCCAATTGTAACTGGAACATTTTTGCTTGAGAAAAATTGTCAGTGGTCCATTTCCTTTGGAGTTATGAAACCGCGCACATAACGAGTCAATTAGGTACAATTAAAACAGTGCTGTTCAAACTTCTTCTTTCCTCCCACATACTACCTTAAGTAATCCCTTACTAATCACAGAGCACCTATGGTGTAGGGATTATTTAAAATGGTATGTAAATGGAAAGTAAAAGTTTGAAAACCATTGCTCTTAATGTGCTCGATAGTGGGGAGGGTTTTGCCAGTGATATCCTGAGCTGTGTCCACTACCTTTTGGAGGGCTTTACGCTCAGGAGCATTGGTTTCCCCATACCAGACCATTGTAGCAGTGCTTTAGATAGACTACAACTCCCAGAAGTCTAGCAAACTGGCATGGGACATCATGACGTGGCGTGCATGGTTCAGTGTTTTAAAAGAATACGCGCGTGACTTGAGTAAATGAATTCGGTCTTAACTGGCACTGTGTGTGTTATTTCGCGTTCATCAGCCACCCCTGCGTTTTCAGTGGCTACACCAGATGCAACCAGGTCAACATACTTTCCACCACCTCTGTAGAAATTTGCCAGGGTTTCTGGCATCATACCAAATTTCTACAAACTCCTGAGAAGTAGAGGCACTGACGTGCTTTCTTCATGATGCCATTAGTGTGTTGGGTCCAAGAAAGATGTTCTGAGATAGTGACTCCTGAGAACTTAAATTTACACTCCTCCTCTGATCCCTGGATTGTATACCTCTGGCTTTCCCTTCCTGAAGTCAGTAATCAGCTCCTTAGTTTTGGTGACATTGAGTGCAAAGTTGTTGTTGGTGCACCATTCAGCCAAGTTTTCAGTCTCCCTCCTATAGACTGACTGATTACCTTTCTTTATACAACCCACTACAGCAGTATTGATGGCAAATTTCTATATGGTATTATTGTCATACTGAGCCACCACAAAGTCATAGGTGTAAAGTGAGTAGAGCAGGGGGCTAAGAACTCATCCCTGTGGGGCTCAGGTACTGATGGAGAGTGTGGAGGAGGTGAGGAAATCAGTGATCCAGTTATACAGTGGGATATTGAGACCCAGGTCTTGGAGTTTGCTGATCAGTTTTGAGGGGATGATATTGTTAAATGCCAAACTGTAGTCGATAAAGAGCGTCCTGATGAATCCATCTTTACTGTCCAGTGATCCAGGTTTGAATGCATTCTCCCAGGCAATGAACACTTGGTTTTAAGCTATTCAAACTGGGAGCAGAAGGCAGCAGAGAAAAATATGGAAACTTGTGTCTGATTTGTTGTCAAAAATGACTAATTAAGTGTGAGAAACAGAAGTACCTTCACAGATTTCTCTCAAGACAAAAATTGAGAACAAAGAACATTTATTGTACAACAGTGCAAAGTTGGGTGCTTCCCCTTACCCTGGGAATACACACACATACTGGGGCTCACCCAATTTCTCTACAGTTCATTTCAGTGTAGTCAGTGCCAACCGCTCAGTCCAAGAATCCGCCCTGCACCAGCTCCCTCAACAGCCCCTAAGGCTAGAGCTGGATGAGGTCCTCACCCGGGAAGAGACATATAAGGCAATTGAACAACTGAAAAGTGGCATGGATGGAATCTCCCCAGAGGTCTGGAAGGCTGGCAGCAAAACTCTGCATGCCAAACTACATGAGTTTTTCAAGCTCTGCTGGGACCAAGGAAAGCTGCCTCAGGACCTTCGTGATGCCATCATCATCACCCTGTACAAAAACAAAGGCGAGAAATCAGACTGCTCAAACTACAGGGGAATCACAGGCAAAATCCATTGCAGGCAAAATCTTTGCTAGGATTCTCCTAAATAGAATAATATCTAGTGTCACCGAGAATGTTCTTCCAGAATCACAGTGCGGCTTTTGCGCAAACAGAGGAACTACTGACATGCTCTTTGCCCTCAGGCAGCCCAAGAAAAGTGCAGAGAACAAAACAAAGGACTCTACGTCACCTTTGTTGACCTCACCAAAGCCTTCGACACCGTGAGCAGGAAAGGGATTTGGCAAATACTAGAGCGTCTCAGATGCCCCCCAAAGTTTCTCAACATGGTTATCAAATTGCATGAAAACCAACAAGATCGGGTCAGATATAGCAATGAGGTCTCTGAACCCTTCTCCATTAACAATGGCGTGAAGCAAGGCTGTGTCCTCGCACCAACCCTCTTTTCAATCTTCTTCAGCATGATGCTGAACCAAGCCATGAAAGACCTCAACAATGAAGACGCTGTTTACATCCGGTACCGCACGGATGGCAGTCTCTTCAATCTGAGGCACCTGCAAGCTCACACCAAGACACAAGAGCAACTTGTCCGTGAACTACTCTTTGCAGACGATGCCGCTTTAGTTGCCCATTCAGAGCCAGCTCTTCAGCGCTTGACGTCCTGTTTTGCGGAAACTGCCAAAATGTTTGTCCTGGAAGTCAGCCTGAAGAAAACTGAGGTCCTCCATCAGCCAGCTCCCCACCATGACTACCAGCCCCCCCACATCTCCATCGGGCACACAAAACTCAAAACGGTCAACCAGTTTACCTATCTTGGCTGCACCATTTCATCAGATGCAAGGATCGACAATGAGATAGACAACAGACTCGCCAAGGCAAATAGCGCCTTTGGAAGACTACACAAAAGAGTCTGGAAAAACAACCAACTGAAAAACCTCACAAAGATAAGCGTATACAGAGCCGTTGTAGTACCCACACTCCTGTTCGGCTCCGAATCATGGGTCCTCTACCGGCATCACCTACGGCTCCTAGAACGCTTCCACCAGCGTTGTCTCCGCTCCATACTCAACATTCATTGGAGCGACTTCATCCCTAACATCGAAGTACTCGAGATGGCAGAGGCCGACAGCATCGAATCCACGGTGCTGAAGATCCAACTGCGCTGGGTAGGTCACGTCTCCAGAATGGAGGACCATCGCCTTCCCAAGATCGTGTTATATGGCGATCTCTCCACTGGCCACCGTGACAGAGGTGCACCAAAGAAGAGGTACAAGGACTGCCTAAAGAAATCTCTTGGTGCCTGCCACATTGACCACCGCCAGTGGGCTGATGTCGCCTCAAACAGTGCATCTTGGCGCCTCACAGTTTGGCGGGCAGCAACCTCCTTTGAAGAAGACCGCAGAGCCCACCTCACTGACAAAAGACAAAGGAGGAAAAACCCAACACCCAACCCCAACAAACCAATTTTCCGCTGCAACCGTGTCTGCCTGTCCCGCATCGGACTTGTCAGCCACAAACGAGCCTGCAGCTGATGTGGACATTTACCCCTCCATAAATCTTTGTCTGCGAAGCCAAGCTAAAGAAAGAGGTACCCCCCCCCCTAACATTCTTCTGCCTCCTGGATTGGTTTGGCATTTGATAATTCTGTCTGCCTCAGTGCAGTTTCTGTAAACTTGAAAGACCATGGGGTATCCTGTCTGGGTCCCATCATGTCATTGTCCTTATTCATGAATCTGCCTTTGCCCTTATTCACACATCTCAACCCCCAGGACTTACTAATTCTATATGCAGAACTTGCTAATTCTTTCTATCACTATAAGACCCTTATTCTATTATACTTGCGTAACCCTTCCTCACACTCTTATCAGAATTCATCCCTACTCAGCACTTACTTAACTTCCTCTAGTCCAGTCCAGTATTCCTTATTTCATTCATCCTAGCTTTACTTCCTATATTCTATTATCTCTCACAATCCACACTTTTTCTTTAGCTAGGCTTCGTAAATTCTCAACTGGAAGCTTGGTCTTTTTCCCAGCGAGTCAGCAAACGAACTGCAATCTCAGCATCATCAGACAGAGTTTGGGAAACATACTTCCTTTGGGTTGTAGTGATCTGACGAAGGGTCCGTTGAATTAAACACTGCACACAAGTCATTAGGCAGGGAAGTATCATGATGGCTAAAATAATGAGTCCAACTGCTATAAGTCACCAGTAAAAAGTTCAACCGCCTGACCATTGTGACCGTTGTCATCAATCGATCTTCCACAAACGCCGCCCTCAGCAGCGAACAAGTAATCGAGAGCCAGGCGGTTTTGATAAGCTGTAGCTCGTATCTGTCGTTGTTCTTCAGCCAATAAATCCAAGGCCGTCGCTGTCTGTTTGGTGATAATCTCCAAAACTGCCTGGAGTCTGATTAAACGGTTTAAATGCCAAACAGCTGTGGTACTCTGGAGCAGCTTGAGCTGTTTACAACTGGAATCCCCCTTATAGTGATGGCCTTTAGCCTTCCAAATGTATTCATGTCCCAAAGGATGATTTACAAGATGCCAAGTTGGGGGGCGTTTATTGTTTATTGGGTCCTCTACCGGCACCACCTACGGCTCCTAGAACGCTTCCACCAGCGTTGTCTCCGCTCCATCCTCAACATCCATTGGAGCGCTTACATCCCTAACGTCGAAGTACTCGAGATGGCAGAGGTCGACAGCATCGAGTCCACGCTGCTGAAGATCCAGCTGCGCTGGATGGGTCACGTCTCCAGAATGGAGGACCATCGCCTTCCCAAGATCGTGCTATATGGCGAGCTCTCCACTGGCCACCGTGACAGAGGTGCACCAAAGAAAAGGTACAAGGACTGCCTAAAGAAATCTCTTGGTGCCTGCCACATTGACCACCGCCAGTGGGCTGATAACGCCTCAAACCGTGCATCTTGGCGCCTCACAGTTTGGCGGGCAGCAACCTCCTTTGAAGAAGACCGCAGAGCCCACCTCACTGACAAAAGGCAAAGGAGGAAAAACCCAACACCCAACCCCAACCAACCAGTTTTCCCCTGCAACCGCTGCAATCGTGTCTGCCTGTCCCGCATCGGACTTGTCAGCCACAAACGAGCCTGCAGCTGACGTGGACTTTTTACCCCCTCCATAAATCTTCGTCCGCGAAGCCAAGCCAAAGAGAAGAGGGGTATCAGTGTGGAATCCCATGTAAGGAAGATCAAACATCATTTCATATGGTGAGACAGCATGGTCCTTACGAGGATCTGTGCGAATCCTAATTAAAGCTAAGGGTAAGCATTTAATCCAGGAGAGGCCAGTTTGCTCATGAAGTCGAGTGAGTTGATTTTTCAGGGTCTGATTCATCCGTTCAACACGGCCTGAACTCTGGGGGTGCCATGGGGTATGTAACTGCCAATCTATTCCCAGGATTTTACACATACCCTGGAGGACCTGAAGAGGTAAAATGTGTACCTCGATCTGAGTCAATGGTTTGAATAATGCCATAACGCGGAATAACAGACTCTAGTAATATCCGGATAATGGTGCTAGCACGATCATTAGGGGTCAGGAAAGCCTCAACCCATCAAGTAAAATGATTCACCATCACCAGGAGGTATTTATAAGCCCCTGTCTTAGGTAATTCCGTGAAGTCAATCTGTATTCATTGAAACAGGTGTAAGGCTGTATCGCGACCGCCAGGCATTACCTGGTTCATGACTTTCTTATTCACTCGCTGACGGATTGAGCACCCCCGAGTACTTTGCTTGGCTATGGTGTATATTCCCGAGCAATTAAAGGACCCTACAAAAGCATCAACAAGTGCCTGTGTTCCCCAATGTGTCTGCTGGTGGAGTTGATCAATAATCTGACGAGCCAAGGCTTTGTTCAGTACTTGGCGTCCCTCTGCCGTCCACCACAACCCATCGGCAGTTTGACATATTCCCTGGTCTTTCATATAAACCTCCTCTTCCCGTGAAAAGATGGGAGTCTTTTGAACCTCATGTGGGGTGGGGAGTAACAGCTGCATGTCTATTTTTTCTGTGAGTGCAGCCTGTTTGGCAGCTTCATCTGCCCGTCTGTTCCCCTGTGCTTCAGGACTGTCAATAATTTGATGGCCCCGTACATGAACTACAGCTATCTCCTCAGGTAACATAAGAGCATCTAAGGATTGAACAATTAAGTTTTCATGGATCAACTTTTGTCCTTTCCCAGTTATCATTCCCCGCTCTTTCCAAATCTTTCCAAAGGTGTGCACTACACCAAAAGCATACTTTGAGTCGGTATAGATTGTGCCTATCTTTCCCTCTAAACCCTGGAGAGCTCTACAGAGGGCATATAATTCACAGGATTATGCCGACCAATGACCGGGAAGACGACCGGCTTCAATCACAACTCCTTCATTCCCATCCACTACACTATACCCGCTATACCGAATGCTGTCAATGCAGCGGGAAGATCCATCAATAAACCATCTTTCACCCTCCCGTAAAGGTTCATCACTTTAATCATCTCTAATTTTTGTATGTAAATCTATCACTTCTAAACATAAATGCTCTAAATCATTGAGGACAGTATCAGAATCTGGAGAAACCAAGAAGGCGGCTGGATTCTGTTCTTTGTTTATAATCAGTGTCAAATCATCCCTATCCATAAGAATCACTTCATACTTTAAAATTCTAGAATCAGTAAGCCACCTTCCAGCACGTTAAAATTGGGGTATTAAAAGGTGACATACAAGGTTCGAGTATACCATCTTTCACCAATTGGTCAATTACTGGCTGCAGCCCCTTTCGGCCAGCCATAGGAATTGGATACTGTTTTCATCTAATTACTTGGTCAGGGTCTTTTAAAGTAACTTGCAGGGGAGGAACATCTAACCCTCCTCTATTGCCTCTTTTTGCCCATACTCTAGGATTTATTAGTTCCCGATCCTCCTCTGTTAGTACATAAAATTGAACCCCGATACCTGATCCCTGTGGTCTGGTACCGATAGCCAATTGGTCCTTTAAATCCCGTCCCAACAAGCAAACTCCAGCTTGGGGAACTAGTAAAATATCCTCTGTTATTATCTTTTCTCCCATTTGTATCCTTACATTCTTTAGTATAGGGACCATAAAATCTCGTCCTCCCACTCCCGAAATCATCACTGTCCCTTCTGTTTTAACACCCTCTGGCCGTTGTAAAATACTAGACCGGGCTGCCCCAGAATCTACTAGAAAAATCATCTCGTCACCGTGGGGTCCTATGCTTAAATTTACCAATGGTTCTCCGTGCAGCCCCGTGGTGTGTATTGACTGAGAACCGTGACCCCCCTATTCATAATCTGCCTCCATCAATGCATAAGATCGCATCTCCCTGGCTCGCATTGGGCATTCCCACTTAAAGTGTCCCTCCTTTTTACAATAATAGCAAACTAATGCTCCTGTTCCCAATTTCTACCAGGGTCTCCACGGGGTCCCGGGAATGGTCGTCGTCCCCGGAATTCTCCTCTACCCCTGCCTCTGCTCTGGTCTCTACTTCCCCACTCCTGGTGCTCCTCCCAACATCCAGGAGCTGGCACACAGCTCCTAACATTTCCCTGCTGTCTCTTCACAACTTCCTTGACTGCCAAGGTTTCTGCCCTTCCCTCCCGAAGGGTCTCAAACTGTTCTGAATGACCCTTATAATCAAAGTCTCCTCCCTCTCGTGTCAATTCAGGTGGTAATCTTGTACTCTGTGAGCGGGTCATCATACCACCCCTACTTTCTTTTTCTTTCTCTAACTGTGGAGGAAGAGGGGAAGGTGAAAAAGGGTAAAGTGTAGGTGAGAGGGGGAAGATAGGAGCCGGCACAGGGGGAGCATAAGGTGGAGGAAGGGAATGTAACACATCCCATCCTTGTATTTCAGGGGCAGAAGGTTCCTCATCCTTCTTGTTCTTACATTCCTTTTTGCTCAAAATCATTTGATCAAACGATCCACTGAGCCAACAGGCTGCATATTCTCTGCTCTCGGTATTACCTCCTTGATTTTGGTAGAGCTAGATGTTCAATGCCTGACACATCCAGTCCTCGTCGGATCCGAACTTTGGCCAATATACCGAACTCCCTTTTATCAGATTCTTTACCCATTCCTGACAGCAATACCTGACCATGGTCTGTTTATCTTTCCCATGGGTTTTCCCCGCACCCCAATCAGATAACATTAATCCTAACGGACTATGTTTAGGTATCTGATCTTCCCATCCTTCTTTAGGACTGCTTCCCTTGCTACTTACTCCTCCCATACTAGCAGGTAAATAAAATTCCTCTTACCGGGATCCAGTAGCTATTCCTAGCGCGCTTCCTTAACGTTCTCCCGACGTTTGTTCTCAATGCCTCTTCTCGGATATCACTCGCTTTGTCCACTGACCAGTCACCCATCGCCCGTGAGTCCAGCTGAATCAGCCGGGGTGCACCTACCCCCGTCGTCGGGCACTCTGTCAGTGGAGGGAGTGGGATCCCAGATGAGCCCCCAATTGTGAGAAACAGAAGTACCTTCACAGATTTCGCTCGAAACAAAAATTGAGAACAAAGAACATTTATTGTACAACAATGCAAAGTTGGGTGCTTCCCCTTACCATAGGAATACACACACATACTGGGGCTCACCCAACTTTTATAGAGTTCATTTCAGTGTAGAGGTACCCTCCCCCCCTAATATTCTTCTGCCTCTTGGATTGGTTTGGCATTTGGTAATTCTGTCTACCTAAGTGCAGTCTGTTATCCTGTCTGGGTCCCATCATGTCATTGTCCTTATTCATGAATCTGCCTTTGCCCTTATTCACACATCTCAACCCCCAGGACTTACTAATTCTATATGCAGAACTTGCTAATTCTTTCGATCACTATAAGACCCTTATTCTATTATATTTGCGTAACCCTTCCTCACACTCTTATCGGAATTCATCCCTACTCAGCACTTACTTAACTTCCTCTAGTCCAGTCCAGTATTCCTTATTTCATTCATCCTAGCTTTACTTCCTATATTCTATTATCTCTCACATAAGGGAATGGGGCTGAGGATCAGGCATCAACACAGTGCTTTTGCTAATGTCCTGATTTTTGTTTAGCAAATGTGGTCTTGCTGTCAATATAACAAAACAGAAGTTCTGGATGTCTGATAGTTTATTTTCACCATTTCCTCAATGTGAAACTCAAGCCTAAAAAAATCTTAACTCTCAGGCAATTCTGTTGATTGATTTACTTGAGTGCAGGTGAAAAAGGAGCTTGATGTAGTGAATCAGAGGAAAGAATGCTTCAAATCAAAAAGTGCTGAAGTTGGAAATGAAATAATCTGATGACAGTCTTTCACTCAAAAGCACGCTGTTACTGTCAAATTTAATTGGCCAATATAGTTTCTTTCGTAGGAGGTGCAGCAGAGAGAAAAAGTGAAATGATGCATTTTAGTTTCTGGCAAAATAACAGGGCTACCAAAATTAGTTTGAGAATCCTGAAGCGACACAAAAATATCTTGTTCGAATTCATGACAGGTTGAGCAAAAGTAGCCTTGTGTTCTTGGTTATGAAAAGAAAATGTGAGCTAATTGTCAGAGAAGACGATGATAAAATTATGGTAATCGCAGCCTGCTGCCGCCACTGTCATGCTTTTTCCTCGCTGTTTGTTTGGCAGTTTTTCAGCCGTATTCTCAAAGAGGAAAAGAAATTTAAAACCATTTGGGTCACAGGGATTTGCTGCACTTTGACATTTCTGGTGGAAAATATTCTCCTGCAACCTGGTTTGCTGTTACATTTTTTTTTAAAGTCAGTGATTTGAATTGTAATAAGAAAATACAGCTATTGTTCACAGAAGGGAAAGAAGCCTCAGCATGTGCTCCTTTGTGATTTGAAGCTCATGCCATAAATAAATATTGCTGTGGGTCCAGTTGAAATGTGATAGAACGTAGTGATTTCAATGATTGGTTTGTTTACCGTTCCCAGTGAAGATGGAACTTCAAAATCATATGCTTTGCTTTTGTGAGAAACAGAAGTACCTTTACAGATTTCGCTCGAGACAAAAATTGAGAACAAAGAACATTTATTGTACAACAGTGCAAAGTTGAGTGCTTCCCTTACCCTGGGAATACACACACATACTGCGGCTCACCCAACTTTTATACAGTTCATAACGCTTCCACCAGCGTTGTCTCCGCTCCATCCTCAACATTCATTGGAGCGACTTCATCACCAACATCGAAGTACTCGAGATGGCAGAGGCCGACAGCATCAAATCCACGCTGCTGAAGATCCAACTGCGCTGGGTAGGTCACGTCTCCAGAATGGAGGACCGTCGCCTTCCCAGGATCGTGTTATATGGCGAGCTCTCCACTGGCCACCGAGACAGAGGTGCACCAAAGAAGAGGTACAAGGACTGCCTAAAGAAATCTCTTGGTGCCTGCCACATTGACCACCGCCAGTGGGTTGATATCGCCTCAAACCGTGCATCTTGGCACCTCACAGTTCAGCGGGCAGCAACCTCCTTTGAAGAAGACCGCAGAGCCCACCTCACTGACAAAAGACAAAGGAGGAAAAACCCAACACCCAACCCCAACCAACCAATTTTCCCTTGCAACCGTGTCTGCCTGTCCCGCATCGGACTTGTCAGCCATAAACGAGCCTGCAGCTGACGTGGACGTTACCCCTCCATAAATCTTTGTCCGCGAAGCCAAGCCAAAGAAGGAAGAGGTACCCTCCCCCCCCCCCCCCCCCCCCACCAACATTCTTCTGCCTCCTGGATTCGTTTGGCATTTGGTAATTCTGTCTGCCTACTTGCAGTTTCTGTAAACTTGAAAGACCATGGGGTCTGGGTCCCATCATGTCATTGTCCTTATTCATGAATCTGCCTTTGCCCTTATTCGCACATCTCAACCCCCAGGACTTACTAATTCTATATACAGAACTTGCTAATTCTTTCTATCACTATAAGACCCTTATTCTATTATACTTGCGTAACCCTTCCTCACACTCTTATCGGAATTCATCCCTACTCAGCACTTACTTAACTTCCTCTAGTCCAGTCCAGTTTTCCTTATTTCATTCATCCTAGCTTTACTTCCTATATTCTATTATCTCTCACACTTTGGACTCCTTTCTGCACAGGAGCTGAAGTATGAGTATTATCTTGATTATTTTCATACCTTACAGCTGTTAACCATTACAGGCAAATCATTTTACGCTTGGAGCTGATTAGCTCAATTCAACAGCCTTTCTATCATAGAACAATACATCACAGTATAGGCTCTTTGGCCCTCAATGCTGTGCTGACCCATATATCCCTTCCTAAAAAAAAGTACTAAGCCCTCCCTATCCCATACCCTCTATTTTTATTTCATCCATGTGTCTGTCTTAAATGCCCCCAATGTTTCAGCTTCTACCACCATCCCCAGCAAGGCATTTCAGGCATCCACAACTCTGTGTTTATTTAAAAAAAACTTAGCCCTGATGTCTCCCATAAACTTCCCTCCTTTAACTTTATACACATGTCCATTGGTGTTTTCTGATTCTGCCCTTGGAAACAGGTGCTGGCTGTCCACCCTATCTATAGGTCATTTCATGTCAGGCCTCTGCCTGGAGGCCAGCTACAAGAACGGATCAAAAACTTAAAACTTACCTTTCAGATAACAGCCCTAAAAGGCTGCTCCAGTGTCACATTCATATTGAGCAGTGCCTCGTATTGCCCTCCGGATCCGATGGAGGCAGGGCGATTGATGCCGTAGCGCCACCCATCATAAATATATGGCGGAGCAAGGTGTTTCCCAGAACAGTTCCAGTTGCATGAAGATTATGGGTAGGGAAGACAGCCATTGCTTTGCTGCATTTTGAGATGCAGAGAGCGGCCCTGCTGGCCGAAGCGGCCTGGTGAGGCTGTCACAGTCCGCACCAGCCCCTACTGCCCCGACGGCTCCCACCGGCCCCTGCTTCCCTGACAGCTCCCACTGGACCCTGCCCACCCCAACGGCTCCTGCCGGCCCCCTCCCACCCCTGCCTTGAGGGGGTCATGGAGGGAGAAGAGTGAGTTAGGAGATGGGTTGTGGGCTGTACATTCAGGTCAGGTGACAGAGCTTAGTGCCCCACCAATTATCCTCCCCGAGAAGCATTGGCATCGGTGCCTTGGAGCTGGCTATGGTGTATTCAGAGAGATAAGTCTTTAGGCGCAAGGGCGAAGAACCTCCGCCTTTACAGACTGGTGTTTTCCTTGTTTGAATGGGCCTTATGCCTCTTATAATCTTGTAGTCCTCTTTCAAGTCTCCTCTCATCCTTCTATGATCCAAAGTGAAAAGTCCCAACTCTGCTAACCTTGCCCAATAACACTTGTTTCCCAATCCAGCAACAACCTGGTAAATCTCCTCTGCATCCTCTCCATAGCTTCCACATCCTTCTTATAATGAGGCGACCAGAACTGAACACCATACCAAAGATTTGTAAAGTTATGAATATTACTGCCTTGGTTTTTTAATTGTAACCAAGTGCTTTCTTGGTCTGAAATTTGGTTTAGCTGCCATTGCAGGCAATAATTGCATTTGCTATAATTAGGCTATCCTAACAGGAGCGACTTTTGTGCGTGTTCTTTGAAATGTAAATTATAGGTTATAGTGCAATTGTGTTCTGTAACAACTTTGAGTTCTTTGACACTTGTTTGTGTGTGTGAACACACAAACTTCATTGTGATCCTTTCATTGTGTCACTTTTGCAATCCATATTTGATGTCCTTAACAACACAAATGGAAATTTCCTTTGTTTGAAGCTCAGGAAATAAATAAATGTTTGATTTTCAGTTTAGAAAAATAATTGTTCATTATTAACCCAACAAACTCTTTCTGCATGACCCTCATTCAAAAGGAAACACTTTGAATTCTGATTTGTATAAAATGCATGGAACTTCAATTTGGATGCAAATTATTTTGTTAATTATCCAATTTGCCCTTCTGAAACCTGGATTTTTTTCAATTCTGGAGATGTAGACATTGCTGAGCAGCCCATCATTTGTTGCCTATCCTGTGTTGTCCTTGACCTGCCAGTTCATTTAGGAGATGAGTCGGTCATTGAGTTCAAGCCAAACCAGGTAAGGAAGGCAGATTTCTTCCCTTAAAGTAACCTTTCTCAACTATATCTATCTATTACCTGCTAGCCTGTGCTCCTCCCCATTCCCGTTCCCTCCCCACCTATTTCAGTGATCTGCCTGATTTTTGGTCTATCTGAAGAAGGGCTAAGGCCTGAAGAGTTGATTGCCTTTTGCTTTCCTCAAATGCTTGGTGACCTGCTGAGTTCTTCTAGTAAATCCAGGAGGTTGCAGATGCTGGAATCTGAAGCCAAACACAATCTGCTGGAGGAACTCAGTGAATTGTGCAGCATCAACGGGAAGTATAAAAAAGGTTGAATTTTGAGCCAGATCCTTTTATTGAGATAGGAGAGGAGATGGCAGGGGAAGGAGACAGAATGGGAGGGGTGAATTAGGGACTTCACGTGGGATTGGCGAACCAAGCAGGCATTCACTGATGATGCTCAAAAATTCGTCCAGCTTGGGTTTTTAATGACTGTATGGTTGATTCATGGTTACCGTTATTGATACTTATTCTAGATTATTTAATTATCTTATTTTAAAAATGCCCATTGCATTTTAACTTGTCCCCAAATCATCAATTTAGGTGTCTGGTTATTATTGCAGAAACAAACCCTTGGAGTGAGTACTCATTCACTTGCCTTACTCTAGAAGGTGTGTTATCTGTTGTCAAACTGAATTGAACAGCTGAAAATGTCTACTCAGAGGTTTATCTAAATAACACTGTCAGGGTTGAGCTCTGCAAATACAGAGTGGATCAAACCACTTTTTAATTGGCTTCTTGCACTATCCAGAAAGAGACTGCATATCATGATTGGAAGTGAGTCTTGGTTCTTAAATTATATAACATATTGATAAACTATGTTCCAGCCCATAAACTCAGACCAAAAATTGCTCTACAGGTTCCTCAGGCCAGGGTCCGGGGCCCAACTATATCTTCCTTGAAGAAGGGCTCAGGCCCGAAACGTTGGCAATATATCTTTACCTCCTGTAGATGCTGAAGATACCGGCTGAGTTCCTCCAGCATTTTGGTGTGTTTACCACAATCACAGTGTCTGCAGCCTATCTTGTTTCACCCAACTATATTCAACTGCTTTACTTTGATCATAAGAAATAGGAATATTCACTGCCCAATATGCATTTCCATATTTCCATGGGTAGCTCAGCACCTTGTCTAAATCAGTCTTGCTAGTAGTGGCTATAAGAAGACCAAGAGTTTGGGTATCCTCTGCAGCTTACCTTGCCTTCTGAGACCACTAAGACTTTCCATCATTTGCAGTTACAAGTTGGCAGTGTGATGGAATGTTCTAATTGCCTGACTGAGTGCATCTCCAACAGCTCTGACTATCCAGGATAAAGCAGTCCACTTGTTTGGCATGTTACCATAAACTACTGTAATCATTCCTTCCCTTCAGGAATGGTGTACAGAGGGGCTGTGTGTACTGCTCACCCAGATGATGTGCAGTTACTCACATAGGCTACTCTGACAGCACCTCTCAAACTCCACTGCTTGGTTGGTCAAGGGCAGAAGGTTTCATGGATCACCACTGCCTGCAGATTCCCTCCGGGTCGGACACCTTTCTGACACTTCATCTTTGTTGCTGGGTCTAAATCCTGAAGCACTTGACCCACAGTGTCATTGGGAATATTTTCATCAAAATGTCTCCAGTGGTTTAAGGGTGAATCAACAGCACCTTCTTAAGGGGAGTCTGGGATGGACAATAAATGCTGGCCTTGCTGATCATACCAGACAATAAAAAAGGAAAATTCTTGGGTGATCGTATCTTTGTAGCAAAGTATATACCAGTTTGGCCTTTATAGAGTCAAGGAGGTTTACAGCACAGAAGCAGGCCCTTCAGCCCAAGTTGTTCATGCTGACCAAATTGTCTTCTGAAGCTAGTCCCATTTGTCTGTGTTCACCCATACCACTCAACATTTCCATGTCGTATATCTGTCTAAATGTCTTTTAAACATTGCAGTGTTACCCCCTCTCATTATCACTTGCTCTGGCAGCTCAATCCATATACCCACCACCCTCTGTAAAATCTGCCCCTTGGATCCCATCTCCTGGGATATCCTACAGTTCAATATCAAACTTCTATCCTAATCTACAGGCAAGAATGGTTGAAAGGAGGAACAACCTTTGAGTTTTCTTTTCATATGTGGTGATGCATAAAATAAGAACACTTCATGATCTCTGGCCACCTGTTTACACACCAGTCTTTCTGATGTTATGTATATTGTTGCTGCAGTGCATTTCTGATGAATTGTCCGTTCAATGGCAAATGCATCAGAAAGCTGCACAGGATGCTTTTGTCATTTGTCTGTGTTCCCGTTGATGCTTTTGTATGCATCCAGCCAAGTTAATGATCTTGAGCCTTGGGAATGATGACCATCATTGGTGCTTTGGCGTATCAAGTGGGGCCCCATTTTATGGTTGAGAATCTCGTCTTCTTTAACCATCTCAGAACAGAGTTTGAGTGTATGCTTATAATTAGTTGCAGGTTTAATATTTACCACATGAAAAATTGTGGTTACGTGACAAAGCAATTTGAATATTGCAGCAGCAAAATGTGGCACAATAACATGACTGAGTCAGAAGACAGCACATACAATCTCATGCTGTTGGCGGTACAGAATGTAACCTTGCATCAACAGTACATGCAATTTGGGCATGTGAGAAAGTGGAAAAGTTTTGGGAAGATCTAAACCAGGTATTAAATAAAATCACAAAAAGCAACATACCAAAAAAGCCAGAGATCTTTCTTCTAGGTAATATAAGAAGTAAAAAACTAGGCCTCAATTTGGATGAAGCACAAAAAAGATTTATTATGATAGTCTTAGCTGTAGCAAACAAAATGTATTAGCAATGGTACATAGAAATGAATAAATATATTCCATTGGAAAAAATAACATAATTTAAAAAATAACATCACAGTATTCGAACAAGTTTGAGAACCGTACATGGAACACAACAGAGAAGTCCTACCGCGGACCTCCACCACCTAAAATGACAGAATGAGAAGAAGACGAAATGAACTGACCCAGTGCGTAAAAGTAGATGACACAAATTTCTTGTTTATTTTCATTCTGTGATGACATTGTTTAATGGGTTTAATGCATCATATAGGTTGAACGTTGAGTGGGTGGGGAGGTGGGGGTGAAGGAGGGAGGGAAGGGAGGGGGGGAAAAAGGGGAGAAAATGACACTGTGTATATTCAAGAGGGAAATGTTTGTGTGTATTTTGGTCAGTATAGTTCATAGTGTGAAAAATCTTTTTTTTAAACGCTGGTTTACCATTTTGACTGCTTCAGTTTGTATTATTAGCTGCTTTGATACACACTCTGTTTAGAGAAGCGCAGAAGCAGCTACCCTAGAGCACATTGCTGACTGGCCAGCAACAATAATATGATGCAATTTCACCAGGAGTCAACTGAGGACTCCAAAAGTAAATCACAAAATTCTGTAGACACTGTGGTTGAAGTAAAACACAAAACACTCGAGAAGCACAGCAGATCAAACAATGTCCTTTATGTAGCAAAGGCAATGGTACATAACTGACATTTCAGGCTTGAGCCTTTCATCAAAGTATGAGAAAATACTGGCAAGCATCGGAACAAAAGCTTAGGAGTGGGGAAGTGGGGGGTGGCAAGGCAAGAGATGATAGGTGGAGAAAGGGCAGCAATGAGGGGGAGAGGGGGTGGTAGGACTGGGTGGGTAAAAGAACAGAAAGGACAGGAAAAGGGGGGGAGGGGACTCAAAGCCTGATCACTCCAAGTTGAGTCACTTAAATACAACCGAAATGGCTGAAACAATTGCTGACAACTGAAATATTTTAAGACAATATCATGGAAAGAAGCTGCACTGTTAGCCAGCTGATCTTTAAAGGCAGACACAGCACAACTACCCGAGATTGAATGTAAACCCAAAGGGGACTATGGACCGTGCACAGTAAACGGACAGGTTCCATCAGCCACCAGTCGATTTTGTCTGCAAGTCGGAAGATATCAGAGAAGTCATTCTGCGGTAACCATTCCTCTACACATTGTAATGAATGGTATCAAAGCACATAAGACTCATCAGAAAGAACCATTTCTCAAAAGTGGAGAGAAAAGGAAACTAGTTCTACTCTTTGAAAGAATGGATGTTTGTATGTACTTTGGACATTGGAATTTAATAATGTTATGGGGCTCATTCTTGTGCAGGAATAACCATCAATCAAACCTTCATAATCTCGGGACTGCTCTGATTTGCCTTGCGTCTAAATTAACAAGGTTTAGGATTATTTATCTGGGGGAATGATTAATGTTATTTCCAAGCAAATGTAATGATGCTCATTATCATGATGAAGTTTAATGCAAATAATCTTTCCTTTGTGTTGGTTTTGGTTTTAATGTTACTGTATTAATCAAAACAGCAAAGCAAATTTTGAGCATGAATGAGAACAATGATTGCATCTTTTTATATTTTTTAAATATACAGAAAACTTTAAGATAAGCAAAACTCTAAGTTAAAAGTGTGCAATTTGCTTTAATATTTAAACTTCTTTTTCACTGTGGTCTTCATTGTACTGTGAAAAATGCAAACGTCTTCTTTTTACAGGAGTTAAATTTCCTGTGTTGAAATAGGGAAGAGTTTCTTGCCTTCATTGTCAGTGGCAGGGTTCAATTTTAATTCATCTGTTCAGGTAGTTTAATTTCTTGTTTGTGGCGGCACACATCTCTGTGAGCGAACCAGCCCCGTTCGTACCACCCCGCTGGTGGGGCAGCTGCAGAAGATGGCGCCGTCGGGGCTTGCTCATTGCCTCGTGGCTTAGGCCACAGCTCACGCCACGAACCATGTGATGGCGTCACTGCTGCGCAGGACGGAACTCCCGTTGGCCTTAAAAGGGTGCGCTTGAAATTCAAATAAACAGTTCTACTGAAAACTCCACAGAGTTCAGTGGTGTGCTTTCTGTGTTGTAGCAGCCGCTACATTGGTGACCTCGCAGAGCCCAGATGTTATCTGGTCTCACAACATGGATTCATCGGCGATCAGCACTGTCTCTGTGAAACTCCCCCCCCCGCCGCCACCCCGGACCCATCGGCCCTGCACGTGGGTCAAACAGCCAAAGGCGCAGTTTCGATTAGGCAGATCACCATGAACTCCACTCCACCATGTTCTACCATGTGGTGAGCGTCCTTGATGAAAAAACAACGGCTAGGTTGAATGACCTGATCCACGATCCTCCCGAGGAATGCAAGAATATCACCCTCAAAACCTTCCTCCTCAGCACCTTTGGTCTCTCCCATCGGCAGCATGTGGCCAGGCTGATGCACCACGATGGCCTGGAGGACAGAGCCCCGTCCACCTTAATGGATGAAAATTGCCTGATGTTTGAGCAAGCCTTCCTCGAACAAATGGCGGAAGACATCCAGCTCCTGCTAGCAGATGAGGACTTCTCGGACCCCAGGAAGGTCGCAGCCCGCACCGACGTGTTGTGGCAGACTAAGCGAGAAAACGAAGTCACCATGAAACAGGTCACCCGCCCTGGACCCAGCCGGCCACAGCCCGTCCCCAGGCAGAAGACCAAGGAGCACCAATCGACCTGGTACTTCTATCACAAACGATGGGGAGCACAAGGCCGCAAATGCCACCAAACCTGCTTGTACCAGGGAAACGATCGGCCCAGCCACCGCTGATGGCCACACGAACAGCCTCTTACACGTAGTAGATAAGATCAAAAGACGGCTTTTTCTGGTAGACACCAGAGCAGAGTTGAGCATGCTGCCCCTGACCGCTCTTGAAACCGGCACGAGAGCAGGAGGCCCCACCCTGCGGGCAGTGAAAGGCACCGATATAAAGACCTACGGCACACGGACTGTTCGAGTACACCTCGGGCAGGATAATTACCACTGGAAGTTCCTACTGGCCACCATGAGAACTGCACTGTTAGGAGCCGACTTCCACCGAGCGCACAGCCTGCTGGTCGACCTGAAGGGCAAGAGGCTCATGCATGCCCGTACCTTCCAGACCCTCTGTCTCGAGCCATCCAGCGTGCGCGGCCCGGAGATAGCAACTGTCTGCACGCCCAAGGATGAGTATTCCTGCATCCTTAATGAGTTCCCCGCCATCTTACAGCCACAGTTCACCACCACCATGCCCCAGCACGGCGTCCGCCATCACGTTGCCACGCAGGGCCCTCCACTCCATGACAAAGGCCAGATGACTGCCGCCGGAGAAGCTGCAGTTAGTGAAAGAGGAGTTCTGCCGCCTCCAGGAGCTTGGCATAGTCCGCAGGTTGGACAGCCCCTGAGCCTCTCCCTTGCATGCGGTCCCCAAGGCTTCCAGGGGTTGGCGCCCGTGCAAGGACTACCGCCAGCTCAATGATGCAACCATGCCTGACTGATACCTCATCCAGGACTTCACAGCCAACTTGCACAGTGCCAAAGTTTTCTCCAAAGTCGACTTAGTTAGGGGCTACCACCAGATCCCCGTGCACCCCAATGACATTGGCAAGACCGCCATCATCACCCCGTTCGGCCTTTTCGAATTCCTTCAAATGCCTTTTGGCCTGAAGAACGCAGCCCAAAACTTCCAGCAGCTCATGGACGCAGTGGGCAGAGACTTGGACCTCGTGTTCATCTATCTCGATGACATCCTCATCATTAGTCGAGACCACAATGAGCACAAGACCCACCTACGCACATTGTTCGCAAACTGGCTGAATTCGGCCTCACCGTCAACATGGCCAATTCGGGATGGATTCGCTACAGTTCTTGGGCCATACCATCACCGTGGATCGGGCAGCACCGTCGCAAGACAAGGCCAAGGCTGTACAATTGCCCAGACCAGACACCTTCAAAGGCCTGCAAGAGTTCACCGGGATGGTCAACTTCTACCACTGTTTCATCCTGGGGGCCGCATGCATAATGTGCCCACTGTTCACCCTGATCTCCAATAAACAAAAGACGCTCGAGTGGTCAAAGAGGCCAACACAGCCTTTGTGCAGACCAAGGCACCCTCGCCGATGCCACCCTACTGCTCACCCACGACCCGACACCCACACGACACTTTTGGTGGACGCGTCCACCTTGGCCATCAGAGGCGTCCTTGAGCAAGAGGTCAACGGGCAGTGGCCCCCCCTGGCGTTCTTCAGCCGGCACCTCCGACTGCCCGAGTTGAAGTACAGCGTATTTGACAGGGAACTCCTGACCTTGTACCTCTCGATCCGCCACTTCCACTACTTCCTGGAAGGCAAACCATTCACCGCCTTCAAGTATCACAAGCCACTCGCTCAGGCCCTCCCCATGTCTAAGGATCCCTGGTCAGTGCGCCAGCAGCGACATCTTTCCCACATCTCGGAGTTCACCACCGACGTCCGACACCGGGCGGGTAAGGACAATGTTGTTGCTGACGTGCTCTCCAGACCTACCATCCACAATTTGTCCCCTAGTCTGAACTACACCCAATTAGCTCAGGCCCAGGGGGACGACGAAGAGACGCAGACCCTCTGAACGCCATCACAGGCCTGCGCCTCGAGGACCTGAAGCTCAGTCAGCCACGGCATAGTCCAGTGCGATGTCTCGACCAGCTCGCCCCGACTGGTAGTCTCCCCACAGTGGAGGCAGGAAGCATTCCGGGCTATCCACGACCTGGCTCACCCCTCAGTCAAGACAACGGTGCTCATGGTGGTGGAACGTTTCGTCTGGCATGGGTTAAAGAAACAAGTGGCCCAGATGGCGAGGAACTGCACACATTGCCAAGCGTCCAAAGTTCAGTGCCATGTCAGAGCCCCGATACAGCACTTTGACCCGCCAGCCAGGATGTTTGACCATATTCACATCGACATAGTGGGCTCCCTACCAGTGTCCAGGGATGCCCGCTACCTCTTGAATGTGGTCGACCAGATGATGAGGTGGCCGGAAGCCATCCCATCAGGGACACTTCCGCCGAGTCCTGCACCAGAGCCCTGCTCGCGAAGAGGGTCACCTGTTTCGGCGTTCCAGACTACATGACCAGCAACAGGGGCGCCCAGTTCACCTCTGTCCTCGGGGCACATCTGGCAAACCGCTTGGGGATCAAGCTCCACTACACCATGGCCTATCATCCCCAAGCGAATGGATCGTAGAACGTTTCCACCGACACATCAAGGCGGCTCTCATGGCATGGCTGAGAGGACCCAACTGGAGAGATGAGCTGCTATGGGTCCTGCTTGGCATTCAAACGGCTCCGAAAGAAGATCTCCAGGCTTCGTCTGCAGAACTCGTCTATGGTGCACTGCTGTCGCTACCAAGGGAGTTCTTCAGAACAAGCGCTGAACGCAGAGGTGGGACCCCAACCCTGCTCGCAGACCTCCGCAATAAGCTCGCCTTGTTGGCACTCCTACCACCTACCCATCACGGCAAGTGCCCGGCAAATGTCCCCAAAGAGCTGGACTCAGCAGAGTTCATGTTCGTGCGGCGTGGCCCGCACCTGACCCCCCTGCAGCGCCTGTATGAGGGCCCATACAAAGTCCTCCATTGATTGGGAAAGGCTTTTACTCTGGACATTGGGGGCAGGGAGGAACTTTTCACAGTTGACCGACTAAAGCTGGCGCACGTGGACTTAAACCAGCCCATGCAGACGACCCAAACTAAACAGAGGGGCTGGCTGCGCAAGCAACGGGATGCATAAGCTGGTTCTGGTCGGTGGGGTTGTGTGGCAGTGCACATCTCTGTGGGCGAACCGGTCCCGTTTGTACCGCCACACTGTTGGGGCAGCTGCAGAGAGATGGCGCCGTCGGGGCTTGCTCATTGCCTCGTGGCTTAGGCCACAGCTCACAACCCAGGCCACGTGATAACGTCACCGCTGCACGGGGCGGAACTCCCATTGGCCTTAAAGGAGCGCACGCGACATTTAAATAAACAGCTTTACTGGAAACCCCATTGAGTTCAGTGGGGTTATCAAATACATGGAGCTGGAGAGAGATCTGAAATGTGAGGGCATTGAAGGCCATATTCAAGTTAATAAAATTAACCTTTTATAATTGCACCTACAATAAATGTTACTGTAGTGGATAGCATAGGTTATTATGCACACTGCAGTGACATACTCTGTAATGGATAGCTTACCGCACACAAATGTTATGCTCTGATTCTCATCCTGCAAAATTATTCCTGTCTACTTTATATAATTCAGAACAGAAGTTCTCTAATCCTTTTATGTTGTGAGAGAGAAATGGCAAAACATATCACATAAACAGATTAAATGGATAAAATTGCAAAGCATAAATTGATTTAGAAACAAGATTAATATGCCCCCTCCTTTCCCCATCTAAACATGCAGTATTAACCTTGAAATAGCTCTTAATATTATTATATTACTTTGATTAAATTACTAAGAGCTATTACTTTCAAGGGTTATTTCACAAACATTCACCAATAATGGATTGACACAGATGTGCAGATGGTAGAACTGCTATCTCATGGGTCGAGTAACTCTGATTCAGTACTGACCTCCAGTGCTGTCTGTGGAGTTGCACAGCTCCCCTTTCTGCTTTTCCTCCGAGCGATCTAGTTTCTGCCCACATCTTAAAAATGTGAGGTTGACAGTTAATTGTCCAATGAGATAGCCACGCTCCTGTCAGGGTACAAAAAGTACAACCAAACCACACAATACAACACACACAGAATTTATTCGAGTCACGCCAACAGGATTGAGCAGTATTTAGTGGTGGGTAGACAAGATCATCTCACTAATATTGGTGAATCTCATTTAAAGAACCAATTCAGAAGGTACAATATTTAAGGCATTTTATTGCATATAAATTTGAAAACATTTCTTTCAACTCATTGTTGCAAGCTTATGTTTTACATCTTGCATATCTCCTTTCTAAAGACGGAAATGGTTTGACGTCAATCATTTATTCCCATGTACATTACATAATTAAGAGATATCCTTCCTATATACAGAAATTAACAAGTCTGGAAGGGTTGCTCCCAGTGCATGTCAACATCCGTTCTCTAATTTCTGGTCTTTAATTAACGCATGCAAATGGCTAGTTTCACACTAATCTTAAGTCATTAGAGACGGGTATAGTGCCAGAGGATTGGCGTGTTGCGCATATGGTTCCTTTGTTTAAAAAGGGTTCGAGGAGCAAGCCTAGCAATTATCGGCCTGTAAGTTTGACGTCTGTGGTAGGTAAATTGATGGAAAGTGTTCTTAGAGATAGTATATGTAAGTATATGGAGGGACAGAGGCTGATCAGGGACACTCGACATGAGTCTATATGGACTTCAGTAAGGCCTTCGATAAGGTTCCGCATGGGAGGTTAGTTAGGAAGGCTAAGTCCTTGGGTATTAATTTGGAGATAGTCAAATGGATTCAACAGTGGCTGGAAGGAAGGTGCCAGAGAATAGTAGTAGATAATTGTTTGTCAGGATGGAGGCCGGTGATAAGTGGTGTACCTCAGGGTTTGGTATTGGGACCGTTGCTGTTTGTCATATATAATAATGATCTGGAGGATGGGACAGTAAATTGGATTAGTTAATAAGCAGATAATACAAATAGGGAGAATTGTACTTGATGAAGAGGGTAAACTGCTTAGAGGAGTGGGCAGAAAGATGGCAGATGGAGTTTAATGCTGATAAATGTGAGGTGCTTCATTTTGGAAAGAATAAAGCAAGACATATGTGGTAAATGGGAGGGCATTAAAGAATGCAGTGGAGTAGAAAGATCTAGGAATAATGGTGCATTGTTCCCTGAAGGTAGGAGTGCATGTGGATAAGATGGTGAAGAAGGCCTTTAGTATGCTTGCCTATATAAATTAGTGCATAGGATATAGGAGTTGGGAAGTAATGACGAAACTGTACAAGGCATTGGTGAGGCCAAACTTAGAGTACTGTGTGCAGTTCTGGTCACTGATTTATAGAAAGGATATTAACAAGATAGAGAGAGTGCAGAGAAGATTTACAAATACATGGAGTATTTGCTCCATGGGTTTCAGCATCTGGAATACAAGGAGAGATTGGAACGTAGAAGGCTGAGAGGGGATTTGATAGAGGTGTTTAAGATAATGAGAGGGATAGATAGGGTTGACGTGGAAAGGCATTTTCCATTGAGAGTAGGAGAGATGGATACAAGAGGTCATGGGTTGAGAGTTGACGGGCAAAGGTTTAGGAGTAACATGAGGGGGAACTTCTTTACTCGGAGAGTGGTTACTGTGTGGAATGGGCTTCTAGGAAAGGTGGTGGAGACAGGGTCAATTTTGTCATTTAAGAAAGAGTTGGATAAGTATATGGATGGGAGGGGGATGGAGGGATATGGGCAGAGTGCTGGTAAGTGGGATTAGAGGAGGGTACTTGGATCAGTGCAGACTAGAAGGGCCAAATTGGCCTGTTTCTGTGCTGTAATTGTTATATGGTTATATATTGAAGTTAGCAATAGTGGGCAAAACTTCTGGGCAGAAAAAACATCAAACTAGGACTGGGCTGACGCCATTAGTGTCACTGGATGCTTACTATGTTCACATCATGTCTGACAGATAGTAGACTCAATCAGCTGTGCTTGGGCGGGAACCTGATTTATGAATGGGAGCCTCTTTGACAAGTAGTTGTGTTGAAGACATTATGTATCTAGAGCCAGGAGATACTGTGATTACTCCGAGATGACTTGGGCAGAAGTGATAATTAATTCTAATTCCCTGTCTGGAAGGTTTGCTAGCCTAAAACTTGCATTTTTCCCTCCCAACCTGTTCTCTGGAAGCCTGTGACTATATTTCTGTACTGAGGAAAATCTGTGCTGGTTTTCTCATAACTGATATTTATAGATAGGTTATAAACACAAACTTCTACATTAGTGATTGGTAGAATCTGTTGGGGAGAGGAGTCGTGTAGTTAAATCAGCAGGGTGTCCTTTGGCCAGGCTTTTTTCCCCTCACTGATTCACTGTGCAATGTTCAAATGTGTCTGTTTTGAAGTCCTTCTGCTCAGCAGAGAGAGACCCTAATGGTGAAATGCAGACCTTTCAACCTACCTAGGGAATTCTTGGCAACGCTAATTAGCATGGTCTACATTCCGCCTTCGGCTAATGAGGGTGAAGCCATGAAGGAGCTTTACTGTGCCATCTAAGAAGCCCATATGTTCCACCCTGGCAGGTTGCTAGCAACTTCAATCAAGCCAACCTGAAAACCGTCTTCAGCAGCTTGTCAACTTCGCCACCAGAGGAAAGAATGCTCTAGATTGGGTATACATCAACATCCTTGATTACTTGCATCATATATCCATCCTGCTAACAGACTGCTGGCAAAGCAAGCTCAGTCAGTTCGCAGGGACATCTATGTGACAGGGAGCACTACAAGACTGCCTTGAGACCATGGACCATGTTTCAGGGAGGCGGCCACCAACAGTAGTCATGTAAACAAGCTCAGTATACGAGCTCAGTGATTGGTTACATCAGCAAGTGCACTGAGAATATCACCAAGATCAAATGCTTCACAACCAGGGCTAACCAGAAGCCATGGTTGGATGCAGAGGTCTGGGCCCTTCTCAGAGCTCAAGATGCATCCTTCAGGACAGGGGATAGGATAGCACTAAGATCAGCCAGGCTGAACTTTCCTCAGCAATCTGGAGGGCAAAGTGTGGGTATGCCCCGAAAATCCACAAACAGCTGTGGGACACCAGCAACGCAAGGCACATGTGGCAAGGGATCAAGACTATAATGGATCATAAATCAACCTTGCGAGTAAAAGACAATGATGCCTCAATTCTGGACACACTGAACATAATCTATGCACAGTTTGATTAGAAGAAACAAAGAAAATTCCATGTCCCCCTGATGATGGGCCCCCTGCATAGCCGCAGCTGAGGTGAGGAGAACCCTATCCAAGGTGAACCCACTCAAGGCAGTGGGACCAGACAACTTACCTGGTCAGATACTGAAGAACTGCACAGACCAATTGATGTAGGCCTTCACAGACATCATCAACACCTCACTGCAGCAGTCCATCATTCCTGCAGGGATCAAGACAACCACCATCATCCTGGTACTCAATGGCAAAATAACAGGCCTCAATGACTACTGTCCTGTTGCACTGACCTCCACTATTATGAAATGCTTTGTGTGTCTGGTGATGGAACACATCAAAGCATACCTCCCAGAGATGCTGGACCCATTTCAATTTTCCTATAGCATTCCCCAGACAATGCTATAGTCTTGTCCCTTCACTCCATCCTAACCCACCTAGTTATGACACGTCACACACCAGGCTGCTATTCATTGACTTCATTTCGGTGTTTAATATGATCATGCCCCAGAGGCTGGTGCTGTTGTCATCCTCACAGGGACTCTACAACCCTCTCTTTAACTAGATCTGGGGACTTCAGAATGGAAAGAGCACAGCCTGTCTGTTCAACGGAAGAACGTCAAGTATTGTCGCACCTTAGCGCTGGGTGCTCAGCCCACTTCTGTTCTCGTTACTGACCCACAATTGCACTGCCAGATCTAGCTCCAACAATGTCAACAAGTTTGCAGAAGCCACAACAGTAGTTGGCCTCATCAGCAACAATGATGAGTTGAACAACTGAGAAGATGTGGAAAATCTCATGATATGGTGCAAGAATAACAACCTGAGTCTCAACGTGGACAAGATGAGGGAGATGATCGAGGACTTTAGGAGGACCGGGAATGACCACCCTCCATTATGCATCAACAACTCTAGTGGAGAGAATGGAGAGCACCAAGTTCTTTGGAGTTCACTTAACTGGTGACCTATCGTGGACACACAACATCTCCTCACTTGTCAGGAAGGTGCAACACCAACTGCACTTCATGAGAAGACTGAAGCGGGCAAGGCTACTGACCACCATTATGTTAACCTTCTGCAGGAGCTCCTTCAAGTGCATCCTGGCCGACTGAATCACAGTGTGAAAAGTTGCTGCAGAGAAATTAATCAATGGCCACACTTGAAGCTGTGCAATTTTGATCACACACTGTGTGAAGGATAAGATTGTGCTGGAGAGAGTGCAGAGGACATTGATCAGAAAGTTACCTGGATAGAAAGACTTTAGTTATGGGGGGAGATTGGTAACATTTTTCTTGAAGCAAAGGATGCTGAAGGATGATCTTAAAGAAGTATAGGAGGCAGAATAGTCCCTGATTAATGTAACAAGGGGAGGTTCAAGACCCTGGTTTGGGAAAGACATTGTTCTTGTATCTTAAGGTGCTGGTCTTCAACCACTGGTACCTTCTAACCAAAGGTAGCAGTGAGGACCAGGCTGATGGAGTTCCATTATGATGTTGGTTGTCATCTTGTCTTCAGCGGATGCAAAATCGGATCCTGTGATGGACTTGCAATGTTTGTTACCTCCTGCAGATTTTTTTGTTCCTGGGCACTCAAATGACCAAATCAGGCTATGATGCCACCAGTCAGTATGCTTTCCATTACTAACCAGAACCTTGCCTGGCATGAGCAGTGACTGACATCAACGAGAGCTTAAATAGGAGATGTGAAGTTCCCAGTAAAAACAAGTTTTAAAGCTTGCTGCCAGGCTGGGTAAATAGAGAAATTTTGCCAAGTTTCTTTTCTTCGTAAAATGGTGTACTACACCAAAATAGTACAATAATGTTGTAACCACTCTGATAATCTGAAATAAATACTAGAATTTTTCAGCAAATATCTATGGCAAGAGGAGCAAAAGTATTTCAGTCAATAATCTTGCGTTAGAATGGAAAGGAGGCATTGGTGTAAGAGGTTTTATTAAGTACAAGGCAAGGAGAAGGAAGAAAAATGTAAAGTCTGGGATTAAGGTAGAGATGATTAGATGAGGAAATAAGATGAAGTAAAGATAGACGACTAACCATTACTACCTGCTTTTTGGAGAAAAAGATTAAGACATTAGTTCAGTATACAAAAGTACTGAACAAACTGAGCAGGTCACGTAGCATCCATAGTGTGGTGAATATCTGCCAAGCTGCCTACTTCCCCTCTGACGAGCCTTGCTTTACTAACATTGGCTGTGCATTATCTCTACTGTTAAGAACACTCCCCTTGGATACAACTGTATATGCACCTATTGTCTTTCATTATTGTACCATGAGTTTCTGCTAATAAAAGCCATGAGTATTGTCTGACTACATCGTCTTTGTCTACTTCATCAAGTGGCACTTCACATAGGCAGTCAACACTTCAGACCTGAGCTCTTCGTCAGGAGTACAGAAGGCAGATGTCTTAGTCATAGATGCTGTGTGACCTGCTCAGTTTCTCTAGTACTTTTGTGCACTGCATTAAATGCCAGAATCGGCAAATATTCTTGTTTAATCTTCAGCAACTTCTGTACTTTGTTTTGCCTCCCCTCTGGTAAACACAACTACAAAGTGCCCATGGAATACCTTAACCAAAAAATTGATATTTTAAATAGTCTGGATGTAACATATGGAAGAGTAAGAACTGAACTGTTGAAATTTGTGCACATTGAGACAAAAAGTGAGATATTTACCATGAAATCATGATGTTAGGTCAACATGTGATGGCTCATTCCCATATATGGGATTACTGGCTAGAGTAAATCAACAGGGTCCTCCATATACTAGAGTAACAGCACAGTCTGGCAAGGCAGGGCATCAAGTAGTGTTGTGAGGAGGCTCTGTGCTGAAACACCCCTGGCAGCCTCTGACATATTTCAAACCTTAGGGTTGGGCTGTGCCAATTAAACACAGTCATTGATTTAAATAGTTTTTGAAGTCTCAACATAATTTTGAAAAATTAAAAAAGTTCAATCGCATGTTTTTTTTAATAAAGTTAGTTCAACACTATATCAAATGGACTGCCAGAGGAGGTGGTGGAATCAAATGCAATTACTATATTTAGGAGACATTTAGAAAGACTCTTGAACAGACTTGGGTTAGAAGGATATGATCCTTCCAGGCAAATGGGATCATTGTAGATGGGGAAAAAGGTCCCTTTTTGTGCTGTACCACTGTGTTTGTCTATGTTCTCCTTTAGATCCTCTGTCTGACCTGATCAAGAACATGGTGTGAGAAATTATTTAATACTTATACTCATCCATTTATTAATCTTTCATTTTTTTTAATCTATTATACGCAGATATGGTTGATCAGTTTGCACAAGAAATTTTGCTTCAAATCCAGAAGAAATTCAATTACAGAAACAACAGAAGAGATTCTGATGGTCCTCTTGCTTAAGAAAGAACCAAGTTGTCTTAGAGGCAGTCCAAAAGAGATTCACTGGTTTAATTCCCGGGAGGAGAGGATTATTCTATCAAGAGAGGCTATACAGCCTGCATTTTTTTTAATCTGGAGTTTAAAAAAATGATGGGTGATATTATTTAAACATGCAAAATCCCAAGGGGACATAACGGGTAAATGATGTTTTCACCAGAGGGAGAGTGTCAAGCAACGGGCCATAATTCAAAGAGACTTGTCATTTAAAACTTTGTGCTAAGTTTTGCAAATATCTGGAATCTCCTGCTCTGCAGTATTCTGAATGTTAGCTCATTAGAAGTATTTAAAGTGGACAAAGATAAACTTTAGAAAAATAGGGAATGGGGTCCAGATTTGAGGAGCCTGGCTGCCTCCTCCTGTGCTCTTCTTGTCTGGTCTATTTGATGATCTGGAAAGCATAAATTGGATTCAAACTTGGGAAGATTTGTTTCCATGAGCTGGATCCAAGAGTTATGATCCCCTTATCTTAGGAGCCTTGACATTCAGATGTTCATTGGTTTAAAAGGCTGCACTGGAATGAAGATCCCAATTGTTTAAATAACCCTGCTGTTATTGATGGTGCAGCTTCCTTGCATTAATTCCCAAGTTAATTTTCTCTAATTATGCCAGGTGTGCTTAATCGAAAACATTTGAAATTCAAGACAGGATGCTAATGAAGGCAAAGTTTGCTCATTCTGTTGGTGTTCTGATGGTGATGACACCTGGGAATATGTCATTTACTTTGAATCCAGTTCAATTTAGCAGCACGTCACTGCTTTGTGGGTCTGACTTTGGAACAGATTTCTAATGTGACGCATATTGGTGTCATTATTTTGCCAGAAATATAATCTGCAGCACCTCCACATTTATATTATTACACTCATTCTTGCTGAATGCAATTTTAATGGCTTTCCCTAAAATTGAAAAGTAAATATGGCCATAGCTAAAAATAAATCTGTGAAGTTGTACTCCACACTCACAAATAGTTATGGGATTTAAAGATCTGGAGTAGCTGCAGGCCACTCTTTGAGATGTACAGAATCTTGGGTAGCATTTGCTTTTTTCTGTGAGCTTGTTGTGCCATCCGTATTGACTGGATGTTTCTTGCCATTCAGCCTGAACCCCTAATCTGGCTACTTGGTTTCAGATACCGTGCCCTCCATAAAGTTTGGGAAAAAGACACATTTTTCCTTTATTTGTCCCTGTGCTCCAATTTTTTTAATTTGTAATCAAACAATTCACATGTAATAAAACTGCACACTACAGATTTTTTCCATGTTATTTGTATACATTTTGGTTTGAAGAAGACCGCAGAGCCCACCTCACTGACAAAAGACAAAGGAGGAAAAACCCAACACCCAACCCCAACCAACCAATTTTCCGCTGCAACCGTGTCTGCCTGTCCTGCATCGGACTTGTCAGCCACAAACGAGCCTGCAGCTGATGTGGACGTTACCCCTCCATAAATCTTCATCCGCGAAGCCAAGCCAAAGAGAAAGAAAAGAAAGAGAAGAGGCTTGACCGTGTAGAAATTATACAGTCCCCTCATTTCAGCGCACCATAATGTTTGGGACATTTGGCTTCATAGGAGTGCATATGATTACTCAAGTATTTTTAATTGCTTCATTGGTGCAGGTATAAGAGAGCTAAATTTGCTTCTAAGCTTTTGATCACCTTTGGAGTCTGTAGTTGCTATATTTTAACATGAGGACCAGGGTTGTGCCAATGAAAGTCAAAGAAGCCATTCTGAGGCTGAAAAACAAGAATAAAAGAGACATCGCCCAAACCTTAGAATTCCCAAAATCAACTGTTTTGAACATTTCTGTTTGTGATGTCTTCTGCGGACAGTAGTCATTGACATATCCTCACCTGCCTCCTGAAAAGTGTTTCTAAACTGTTGGGCATACATTAACCATTGCGGACTTTTCTTCATTATGTTGAGAATTCTTCTGTCATCAGTGGAGTTCTTACTTGGAATAGCAGTCCCTTTGCAATTAGTGAGCTCACATCTTCTTAATGATGTTCCAAACCTTTGCTTTTGGTCATCATAAGATTTGGGTGCTGTCTCTTCCTATTTTGTTCTTGTTTTTCAGCCTCATAATGGGCTATTTGACTTTCATAGGTCCAACTGTGGTCCTCATGTTGAAAAATGGCAACTACAGACTCCAAAGCTGATCAGAAGCAAGCCTAGCTCTCTTATACCTTCACCAATGATGCAATTTTCTCTACCCGGGTACTCACAAACACCTGTGATGCCAAATGCCCCAAACATTTGGTTGCCCGGAATGAGGGGATTATGTATAAGAAGTGCTGTAATTTCTACATGGTCAAACCAAAATGTATACAAATAACCTTGAATAAAATCTGGAATGTGCATTTTAACTACATGTGAATTGTTTGATTACAAATTCAAAAATGTGGATTACAGGGGCAAATAAAGTTTTTTTTTAAAAAAGTGTCTTTGTCCCAAACATTTATGGGCACTGTATCTTGGCTGACACTACAGATTTGTGTCAAGAGTATTCTACACTTTGAGAGCTGTAGAGCAAATACAATATGTATTTATGAAAGAACAATTTTGTTTGACAAATCCAGTATTATTTCAAGATGTGACCCCTGGAATAGATAAGGGGCAGCATTGGGTATGGTGTAATTCTTCTTTGGCTTGGCTTCGCGGACGAAGATTTATGGAGGGGGTAAAATGTCCACGTCAGCTGCAGGCTCGTTTGTGGCTGACAAGTCCGATGAGGGACAGGCAGACACGGTTGCAGTGGTTGGAGGGGAAAATTGGTTGGTTGGGATTGGGTGTTGGGTTTTTCCTCCTTTGTCTTTTGTCAGTGAGGTGGGCTCTGCGGTCTTCTTCAAAGGAGGTTGCTGCCCGCCGAACTGTGAGGCGCCAAGATGTACGGTTTGAGGCGATATCAGCCCACTGGCGGTGGTCAATGTGGCAGGCATCAAGAGATTTCTTTAGGCAGTCCTTGTACCTCTTCTTTGGTGCACCTCTGTCACGGTGGCCAGTGGCGAGCTCACCATATAACACGATCTTGGGAAGGTGATGGTCCTCCATTCTGGAGACGTGACCCACCAAGCGCAGCTGGATCTTCAGCAGCGTGGACTCGATGCTGTCGACCTCTGCCATCTCGAGTACTTCGATGTTAGGGATGAAGGCGCTCCAATGAATGTTGAGGATGGAGCGGAGACAACGCTGGTGGAAGCGTTCTAGGAGCCGTAGGTGATGCCGGTAGAGGACCCATGATTCGGAGCCGAACAGGAGTGTGGGTATGACAATGGCTCTGTATACGCTTATCTTTGTGAGGTTTTTCAGTTGGTTGTTTTTCCAGACTCTTCTGTGTAGTCTTCCAAAGGCTCTATTTGCCTTGGCGAGTCTGTTGTCTTTCTCGTTGTCGATCCTTGCATCCGATGAAATGGTGCAGCCGAGATAGGTAAACTGGTTGACCGTTTTGAGTTTTGTGTGCCTGATGGAGATGTGGGGGGGCTGGTAGTCATGGTGGGGAGCTGGCTGATGGAGGACCTCAGTTTTCTTCAGGCTGACTTCCAGGCCAAACATTTTGGCAGTTTCCGCAAAACAGGACGTCAAGCGCTGAAGAGCTGGCTCTGAATGGGCAACTAAAGCGGCATCGTCTGCAAAGAGTAGTTCACGGACAAGTTGCTCTTGTGTCTTGGTGTGAGCTTGCAGGTGCCTCAGATTGAAGAGACTGCCATCCGTGCGGTACCGGATGTAAACAGCGTCTTCATTGAATAGGTCCTTCGACCCATCTAGTTCATATCAAACTTTTTTTTTGCCTAGTTTCATTGACCTGCAACTGGATGATGACCCTCCATACTGCTTCCATCCATGTTGCTTTTCAGTCTTCTCTTAAATATCAAAATAGAATCTACCACATTCACGGGCAGATTGTTCCTCACTCTCACCACCCTCTCAAGAATTTCTACATATTGTTCACCTTGACCCTTTAGCTCTCAACCCTTCCTCTAATTTTTGTCTTACCAAACCTCAATGGAAGAAGCCTACTTGCATTGACCCTATCTCTACCCCCTCAAAATTTAGTACACCAATCTCAAATCTCCCCTCATTCTCCAATGTTCCAAGAAATAAAGTCCTATTCAACCTTTCCCATTCACTCAACTCTTCAAGTCCCAGCAGCACTCTTGTAGTTTTTTTCCCCTGCACTCTGTCATTCTTATACCTTTCTTGCAGACAGGTGACTAAAACTGCACACAGTACTCCAAATTCAGCCTCACCAATGTCTTGTACAACTTCATTGTAACATTCCAATTCCTGAACTCAATCTTTTGATTTATGAAAGCCAACGTGCCACTATGACCTTATTTACCTGTGACATCAATTTCAAGCAATTATGCATCTGGATTTTCACATCCCTCTGTTCTGCCACATACACAGTTCCCCACCGTGTTCTTTCCTGGTTCGTCCTCTCAAAGTGTAACACCTCACACTTGTCTGCATTAAATTCCATCTGTCATTTTACATCCCATTTTTCTAGCTGTTGGAGAGCCTTCCTCATGTTCCACTAAAACCCCAGTCTTGGTGTCATCTACAAATTTGATGATGCAGTTTACCACATTATTATCCAAGTTGTTGATGTAGATAATAAACAACAATGGACCTAGGACCAATTTGAGAGGTGCACCACTAGTCGTAGGCCTCCAGTCAGAGAAGCAAACTTTTATTACTACTACTACTACTCTTCAGCTTCTCCCACTAAGTCCATGCTTAATCCAATTTATTGTTTCATCATGGATGGCAAGCAGTTGCTTGTTGTCAAAGACAACATCCACTGGGTTTCTTTCATCAACTTTTTTGGTAACCTCCTCAGAGTTATAAGATTGGTTTGACATGACCAACCACTCACAAAGTCATGTTGACTATCCTTAATCAGTCCCTGACTATCCAAGTACTTATTTATCTCATCTCTGAGGATACCTTTTGACAACTTGCCCACTACTGATGTCGGGCTCACAGGCTGATAATTTTGCGGTTTATTCTCAAAGCCTTTCTTGGGAAACACAACATCAGCTGTCATCTAATCCTCCTGCACCTTATCTGTGGCTAAGGTCTTCTTAGATATTTCTGTCGGGGCCCCTGCAATTTCTGCATGAGTTTCCCTCAGGGTCCAAGGGAATATCTTGTCTGGTCCTCAAATTTGCCTCAAGATGGCAAGCACCTCCTCCTCTGTAAACTGTGTAGGGTCCATGATCTCACTGTTGTTTTGCCTAATTATGTCTATAGACTTGGGGCCCATCTCCCAAGTAAACACAGAAGCAAAAAATCCCATTTAATATCTCCCCTATTTCTTTTAGCTCCATACATCGATGATCACTCTGACCTTCAAGAGGACTACTGGTAATTGAGTCCCTTGCTATCATTTTGCTCTTCATAAATCAGTTAAAGCCCTTGGGATATTTGGAAATAATTTAATGAAATATTTCACACACGATTAGAAGTGAGAGTTCCTGGAATTGGGGATAATATCCTGACATGGAAAGCTGATTGTAAAAAAAAAAGCAAAGAATGGGAATGAACAATTCATTCTTGGGATGAAACTAGTGGTTCAACACAGGGATCAGTGCTTGGGTCTCTGCATTTCATAATCCATGCTTTCATGATTTGGCTTGGGACCAGTACATTTTTTCAAAGTTTGACAAGAGTTTATTGTCATTTGCATAAGTGCAATGTACAGATGCATTGAAATTCCTTCTTGCTGCAGCTAAACAAGAATGAATGACACGCAGGCTGAAAGGACCAGGTGTCTATTCCTACCTGTTTCTTATGTTCTTACATTTTTATGATGTCTTATTAAGGTCCTGTCTCTTCTCTCAGGTGGGTATAAAAATTCTCTTTTCATTATTTTGTAGCAGAGCTATCTTCTGTTAAATGTATATTTTTCCTTTCAACTTGTTCAAAAGTATGATGCTCAGTTAGATCATGACTGACCCGGCTAGGGACTTGACTCCACCTATCTGCCCATTCATCATAACCTTAGTTCCCCTGTTCTTCAAAAATCAATGTATCTGTATGTTAAAGACAAATAATGAGACAGCCTTTGCTGCTTTCTTGGGCAGACTATTCCACAGATTCACTACTCTCTGAGAATACCAGTTCTTCCTCATCTCTGACAAATCCATTCTACCAAACTTGAGGCTTTGTCCCTCAAGATTTCCAGCATCTATATTATTTATTCCTTTCAGAATTTAGTTAGTCTCGGTAAGGCTTTGCCACATCCCTCTAAACTCCAGTGAGTATAGTACCAGGCAAATCACTTTCTCATAAGCTCAACCTCTCATTTCCAGAATCACCCTTGTGACCCTCCTCAGCACCACCTCCAAAGACAGTATATCCTTGCTCAGTAAGGAGCCTAGAATTGTACACAATACTCCAGGTATAGCTTCACCAGAGTTCTCTTCTTAAGAGTTAAATATTTTTCCCTGCAATTATAAACTAAAAAATAATAATAAACCGTTCAATAAGTGTAGAAATGCATGCAGGGTGTTTTGGAAATGTATTATGTGGACTTAAAAGAATTAATTTCTGTCAGCATGTGAAACAAGAAATATTTTCCTACCTGGGTTTTAAAATAATTCCTCTGCTTCAGGCTCTTCTTACCTTCTAATGACAGCAGGTATATTCTAAAACCTCATTAAGACCTACCTGAAAGCAAATTATTCAATGGTTTTCTCAGAGTGTGTACTTTTTCCCTGTACTTAAATCCCTTTTCTCTGTGCATGTGCCAGATTGACCCTATTGCTCAGGCAATTAGTTGACTTAAGAAGTTTGTGATTCAGTCATAAACAGATCAACAACTTGATTGACATGGTAGTTTGGTACAGGCTGGTTGTTTGTTAGTGTAGTTTTGTGTTCCAAGTTTGACCATCATTTCATTTAAAGCAGAGTGTTTTTTTGGAAATATTTTCCTGCATTGCTTCATTTTATTCAATATAGAACATTTTTCAGAATGTCAAGAGTTCCTTAATGATCCAAGTCTAAATATTGAATCAAGCCCCATGATAGACTTTAAGACATTATTTGAGCTTAAATTTCTTCAGTCATGAGAGGATTAATCCAGAGTTATACCATTTCAACTATAAATGAGGGTAGAGATTTTCCTGATGATCCCCAAATACAGATCAGGGAGCTAAGTGAAGAATGGTTGTGTACAGCTGCCTTGGAATTGTTTTGTTGCGTTAAAGGTACAGGGAAAAGGATAAAAATATCGCAGAGGAGTAAAAAACTGAAAATCCACCATTCATTTGATTGGTAAATGCCCATTTTTTGGTATGTTTAATTGAACCTGTTTCTTGTACTCGTTTCAAATTTAGAATAGCAAATTTATGATATTGCTATGTAACACATGGAAAAGAGTGAATTAAATCTATTTTGGGCGAATCAGAGAAAGAATATCTCTGGTTGTTCAGAAGATTTGTCAGTCTGGGACTACCAAAATTCTGAGGGAGCCGGATTGTCAGATTTTTATTGCAATAGAAATGATAGAAAACAAATACAGTAAAATCCCCATTATCTGGAATTCAAGCAACCAGTAGCTTCAACCAACCGGAAAAAAAATTGTGGAAAATAAATAGGTAAATAAAACAGGTTTAAAATTGCACCCCCCTCCCCTGGCAGATATTTCGCCAATCAAGTATCACGCAATCTCAACCAACTGGAAAATTCACTTATCTGACATTTACTGATCCCCACAGGTTTTGGATGCCAGGGGTTTTACTGTAATAGGGAATGTCTGACATAAAAGATCATTTGGCTTATTGTACCTATGCTGGTAAAAGAAATTGCTGAGAACCTAATCTTGCCTTCTGACTGTTAACCTACAATCACAGCTTTTCAAGTCCACATCCAAATAATTTTTGGATTTGTCTCTAATATAGAAGGTTAGTTCCAAGCTCCTACAACACTGGCAGGTTGGCGGGGGTCTTTTTTCATCCTCCCTAGAACATTTCTTGTAATAGTATTTGTGCACTTGTTTTTGACTCCACTACTCAAGGAAGTTGATCCATTTTAATTACATTTTCACTTAGCTTCACCAGCTGGAAATTGAAATGAAGACAACGGTCCTGGAGTATTTGTGGAAAGAACATTCCAGACCTAACAGGTTAGGCCAATGGCCTCAGATGCAGCAAGCTGTGCTGAATGTTTCTGTTTTCATTCATGGGGTTACATTTTCAAAGTTTGCATTTTGTATTCATTCAGTTGATAGGGAGGTAGTAACCAGACAGGAAGTTTTCAAAGTATGTGAAATTTTACAGTAGGTATATTTTGCTGTTGTCGAACCAGTCCTTTAAGTGCACAGACATTGCAAATGCCAGGCAGGTTAGCAGCACCCATGGAAAAGGAAATGGGTCACATGCTGGTGGAAGAGATTTGGTCTAATATGGCAAGCTGTTCAGTGCTAACATGTGGGCTGAAGTGCCTGTTCCTGCACTGCACTGTTCAATGTAAAATTCACCTGCAATGCATTCTTCTGCTTGACTTCCTCAGCACTTTTATTTCAAATCACTCGTATTTTTTTATTTTTATTACTAAAATGCAGTTGGTAACCAACTGAAATTTTTAAAATGTGCAAACAGTACTTCATCCATTTTGCACTTGTGATAGTACAGATCTATCACCAAAGTACATAGTGTATATAGTTACTGTATCTAGACTGTGCTTACAGCGATTGGCTGAGAGCTAAGCCACACCTATTGTCTGGGCCTTAAAGGGTTGTGTCCCTAGCCAGGTTGGATCATTCCGGACTGGTCGGCCACCTGTGAAGAGCTCCGGTCTTTTGCTAATAAAAGCCTTGGTTTGGATCAACAAATCTTTGGTTCTTTTGACGAGCTCTACAGTAGAGTGATCAACAATGTTCAGGCCGTTGTGTAAATAAATATTCTCAACAGTGATCATTAAAATAACTTTAAATGGCTTTCCAAGATGCTCAGTTTTAATTTCAATCTTATCACAATTCTTAAGACAAGGGACATGACGTTTTGGATAATTAAGGAATTTAGAATCATTTGTTTGACTTGTATTTCCATGAGCGTTACAATAGGGATTTGGCAGCATTCATTAAATTTGTGTGTGCATTGAAACTGTTATAAGGCAATGAGTTTGACTTTGTTGTCCTGATTTTTCTTCTGTGTTGTCTTTAGTTGAGACTAATCCCTGAATATCGAGACCAAAAAGAGCCCCGCCAACCTGCCAGAATGTGAAGTAGTGAATCCTTGAGTTTGTGTTTTGTAATCCTTAGTAGGGAATGGTGAATTGGAGACTTTGAAAGTATCCTACTATTTCTCAATAGCATGACCACTAAAGTGTAGCCTGATTTCTAACAGAATGCTGTTCTTGAATAAATATTTAATCTAGTGTTTGATCTATTGTAGCTTGTTACAATACATGATGTGTGTAATACACCAACTATGACAGGTCAATGATTGGAGGGATTAAATTGAATTGTTTATTGTCACATAAACTGAGATACGGTGAAAAGCTTTGTTTGCATGATATCCAGGCAAGTGAATGCATGCCTTAGCACAGCAGGTAACACAACAATAAAACAAAAGTGTCGTTTTTATATTGCCAATATATCAAAGAGTGTAGGGTATAGGATTACAAAGTGCAGAGTAGGGAGAAGATTGCAGTTAAAACAATCAAGAGCATTTTTTAATCAATGAGAGGTTCATTTCTGTTAAGGGAATGTGTTACAACATCATGCAAGTTACATGTGTCAGTGCACAGGTAACATGATTACATTAGCTGCACAGTAAGTACGCGGTTTAGTACGTGCCATTTTGTTGAAAATAAAGTGTGCTAACTGTTCTATTAAAGAAGTGACTAAATTAATGCGGACACGACAATTCCAGCGTATGATACTGCAGGAAAGAATTGGATGTTTGTGGTGGTTTTGCCCTACACAATGTTCATGTTTCTGGATTGAAACTACATATTCTGAGTCTCAGTCATTGCTTTTCCACAGCATTGATTACAGATTCCCTGGGGCTGTGAGTACAGATTCTAATTTTATCCTGAGTATCAAGCTCAACATTTAGTGCTCATACCCCGACCATCCTTAGCACAGAGAAACCTCCAAGCTGCGTAGAATTATTAGGCCAAACCTTGCTGGATGCCAGCAATGGGCTACACTCATTGCCTCAGCCTGGGCGTAACCAAGACCGTGGTCCATCTAACAAACTGGTCTGAGGAGCAGGAGGGTCAGCGGAGGGCAAGGGCTCTTGAATCTCAACACAGTTGAGAAGAACTGTCGATGTTTTGGGCCAAAGCCCTTTATCGAAACTCAGTAGTTTTGGCTCCAAATGTCAACCATTCTTTTTCTCCCATTGACGCTGCTTCAAGTGCTCAGTTCCTCCAGGAGACTGTGTTGAGACTCAGATTCTAGCACCCACCATCTCCTTTGTGTAGGCAGAGGTTTCTGTCAAGTTCCCAGTGCCACAACACTGTTGGGGGTACATAGTGTTTCAATGCTCCCTCTTTGCGCTGATTTCATTTGTGTTCTTGCTCCAGGGAGCATGTTCTGAGCACTAAATGAGGTATCAGTGTGCTGCATCGTAGATTCACAGTTATCTACAATTCTCCATTCAAATCTGCCTGGCTTGGCTTCTCCATCACTAACTCTGTTCTCCTGTTTGATCTCTACTGATGCAGTCCATTTTGATGTCCTCTTCCATGCAATTTCCCCCTCCAGATGATTACTTTGCAATCCCTTCCCACAAAAGAGCCAGTCCTGGACTCCCTTTCCTAAGCACAGCATATGTGCAAAACCCAAACCCAGGGGAACTTTTCATTTTTGAGGGCAGATATTTGCAGAGCCATCCTTTTCATGTATTTTGACTGCTAAGTTAGCAACTCCTTCTTTTCCTCCCTCTTCATTTGCTGGCTGTAGAAGGAAAAAATTTTGTTTGCTAAATATGAACAAATTACAATTCAGAATTATTTTGCTTTGTGAATGAGAAGCATCATGAGACAATTAACAGGTTAAATCAGTGAATTGTGCTCAGATTCATGTTTTATTGTTGCATTATTTGGTTTTGAGGAACAGAGAACATGAACCTATTTTCCATTTGGCACTTATGGACACAGGGAGAGCATAAGAGAAGAGATAAATTTGCACCATAAATGAGAGTTCCTTGTTATGAAAATGCTGGAAGCTGTTTAAATGCATATGACAAATTAGGGTAGAATTCCTCTGGGCACTCTCTGTCTCACCAATTTCAGTGGAAACATCAGAAATATAAATACATAGGCCATTTTCCCCACAACCCGAAACATTGACCTTCCCTCTGGTAGCACAGATGCTGCATAACACACTAAGTTCTTTGTTGACGTATCTAGCAGATACAAGAGCCCTCTCTTGTTCTTCCTCTCTTGCAATATTCCAAGGAAGATTAGAACATGAAATTGGTGGATCAACTTTGGAAAGGAGCCATTCATTTTTGTCATTGATTGAGATGATTTAGGACAAGGACATTTTATGGGATGTCCAATCAATCATTCATGTTGATTTCCTGCAGCTGAGCCAAGTGAAGTCTTTCTATTTTTTAAATTAAAACATTTAAATTCTATCTAATTGAGGTGAAGAACAATTTGCTGATGTGTTGAAATGCAGAGTGCTGGTCACTTGATTTCTCTATCGGTACTGTTCTGTGATATTGGTTCCACTTGTTGGTTACTTTACCCCTTTCCTCTGAAAGTGGAGGACAGGCCTGGTCTGACCTGCCAGGCATGATTTCCTGCTCTGAATTTCATAATCACACATTTGTTTTGTATATGTAGAGCGGAGTTAATTTGGCTCAGGCTGTCACACGTAGCATCTCCCCTCCATTCAGTCCATCTTTCAAACTTGCTGTCATGAAAAAGCAGCCAATATATAGCCCACAGGCTTATCCATATACTATTCACTCCTCTCCCATCAGGAAGAAGGTGCACAAATATGAGAAAGTGTAACATGAGATTTAAGAGCAGTCTCTTTCCTGCCATTATTGGACTCCTGAGTGAGCTCTAAAATAGTAAAATTATATTTTGCCATTGCTCCAAGACAACTGATTTGTTTCTGTAACTCTGCCCTTTAATACTTTGTCTGATTTGTTGTACTAACATGACATTTCAACTCGTCTGCTTGTGAAACAACCTCTATCACTCATCTTGGTTCATGTGACAATAAACTTTTGTCCATATTCTCGCCTTCTAATTGCTTCCACTCACTCTTTGACCAGATAATCTCCTTTTACATATTATCCTCGTGGTCACCCCTTTGCTTTACCAGATCAGATACATCAACACCCCACTCCCACTCTTCCTGCAGTTTAGCGAGATGCTTTTGTGTTCTTTGTATTTCTGACCAAGAGTCTTTGACCTGAATTGTTCCTCTTCTCACTGTCTTAGGGGTGACCTGGTGAATAGTTCCAGTGTTTTCTGTTGCTCATTTGTTCCTCTAGCTTAGTGATTCCGAAAGTGGGCGGTTCCGTCCCCCTGGGGACAATGGAAAGATCCAAGGGACAGTGAGGAAAAAAGGGAGTGGTCCAAACATTTGTTTGTATCTTGGTTTTATGGTCTGGGATATTGGGCCTCGAAATTCCCAGCCGGGAAATTACGGGTGAACGAATCCAGCGGGAAATTTGGCCACAATCTTACTACAGTGTGTACCATCACCATACACTGGTCCACCCCTTCTGACATTGCAGTTCCACCACTGCTTCCTGAAGGGCGTCGATGGATGCATGGAGGGCCTCAGTATGGCCTGAAGGAGGTCTTGATGGAGGATGGCCCAACCAATGCCCTTTGTGGACAGATCCCATTCCAATGCTCCTTCCAGATTGCACATAGGGCGAAGGCGAATTTTGTGTTGATCTGGTCATTGGTTAGCCCTATATTCTTTACTACCTCTGGGCCCGAACATGCATGGCCCTCTCCAAGTACTCCATCCCTTCCCTCGCTATTTTACCAACCGCTGGACAGATTAAAGACAGCACATTCCCCTTCAGATATGGAAGGATGGTGGTAAACCGGTGTCCCGCCACTGCTGCGGTAATCCACAGTGAGGGGATTCACCTGCATGGGTGCACTCATATTGTCCAGAAACTAAAGCCCAGTCCCTAAAGGCCCTAATCAGATCTTCTACCATACGCTACTCTGCCTGCAACTGTAAATCCCATTGCAGCAAAGAGGGGCCCGTCACCCACACAGCAGTTTCTTCCCAGACCTACAGGCACGCATTACCCTTTATGGCCTCAGATGGCATCCGCAGTTCGTTGTTCATGGATTCCTTTCTGGATAACCAACCCAGATACCTGCTTCTGATGTGGAACACTCAAGCCAGTACCAACTGTGTCCCAGATCTGGAGCAGTCATGTGGCCACAGCTCAAACTACCATACATTGACCAGCCTGAATGCCTTTATTCTCTCTGGCCCACATTTCCCCATTGGGGAGCAAGGCTGCAGCAGTGTTTATGCCTCAAATTTAACTGGTTGACCTCGTGTTCCTTTCGTCGCAAGGCAGGAAGATTGCCAGCGGCCAGAAGATCTCTCTATGGCTCCCCTTGCATCCTATGAACTCTGATTATTTGAGGAGGGACACAAGATGGGGGCCAATCTCCTCCCCTTACAAGTGAACACAATTTGACCATTCCATCAGCTTGCAATGCTCCTGCAGCATGTTGACCAGACTGCCAAACCCAGCAGTATCTTTGATCGACCATAATACTCTGTCCCCTGGACACATGGAGCCCTTCATTTTTAGCCTTTTTCCAGAACATCCCTCCCACCCAAATGTCTGGTTGTTTTTCCTTGAACCATTCCCATTGCACCAATATCTTGGAGGAAAACAAGTTTTGAAGGGTTAAAATATTGGCAATCCTCCCTATGTGTCAGTACGAAACGGTGAACTTTACCTACACATGACACCAGTACACAACAGGAGACACATTTACACCCAAATGCAAACCATTAATGTTCTGATACAAGTTTGCAAAACAATACCAAAGTTAATTCGTGGGTTCATACAATCAGTACCTACCACCTGAATCACAACAAGCAGGTACGGCACAACAATCAACAGGGTGATGAGTATTTATCTACAAGTTATAAGGGTGAGACAAAACAGTTGTTTTAAGTTTGCAGTATGCAATAGACCTAATACTAAGAAAGAGGTGTGTGTTCATTGTATGTATGTTTGGGGGAGGGGCACTAGGGATGTGGCCTGGGAGCCAGGGGTGGGGGGGTCACCCAAAAATGTTTGGGAACCACTGCTCTAGCTGGTCACAATGAGGGGCAGCACAGTTAGTGCAATGCCATACAAGCACCTGAGACCCAGGTTTGAATCAGGCACTGTCTGTAAGGTGTTTGTACATTCTTCCTGTGTCTGCATGGGTTTCTCAGGGTGCTCCATTTACCTCCCTTTCTCCAAAAAAAGTATGGGGTTTGTGGTTTATTGTATTTGGGTGGCATGGGCTCATGGACTGGAAAGGCCCGTGACCATGCTGTATCTATAAAATTAACAATTAATTTTTTTTTTAAATCTATTAGCCTTTTGCAGTTACCAAAGATAAAGGTGGCAAACCTGCCCACATTCTATTCAGCAAGATTGTTTTTAACCTAGAACAATAAATGGAGGGGGGAGAAAATATCTTATTTTCTTGTCAATCTATCCAAAGAAAATGTCAAACAAAGGAACTATTTTTTAGGAAGTGTTGATTACGTGGGCCCAAAATCTATAGGGTATAATCTTTTCTCCAATAATGCTTTTTGAGTGCGCTACTTCAGTTGGATACTGGAATGGGTTATAGGGAATTTTCCATTGCAAATACAGGCAGTTCCCAGGTTACAAATGTACAATTTACAGACAACTTGTACTTATGAACGGACTATGCCCAGCTTCCGGTGCATTGGCTCAAATAAGGAGAATGCCGTCTGCCATTTTAAGAACATCACTTTTTCGGTAACACTGTTGAGTATGCCTACTTCAAAAAATTGATTCCAGTAGTTTTATAAGCACAGAAAGGTAAAAATATATACCAAGACAAACATTTGACTAACTGACGCTAAATAAGAACCATATGTACCTGTTCTGACTTACCTACAAATTCGACTTAAAGACAGACTTAAGAATGGATCTCATTCATAACCCAGGGACTGCCTGTATTTCAAAGTGAGTGCAAAATGTCTCAGTACATCTGTAATATTTGTGATCAGTTTATGGTAAGCCTTTAAAGGAAAATACATCAACATTACTGTATTAGTGAAGTGATATTTAGAAGGGAGCAATGGTTTGTGGTGCTTATTATTGCTTGATAGATTCTTTTGATTCTATTAGATACTTTTAAAACCAATTTTGACCTGCTCTCCTCTCGCTTCCTCTTCTTGACTTTACAGAACCAAAGACCAATTTGGTACTGGCAGTTGAGCAGTAGATAATTGAATGAGCATGAAATGGATCATGTTTGATGTACCACCATCACAAAGAACCTTGTGCTGAATATTAATCTTTTTGATGGGATTTCTCTATAAATAGAATCACATAAATGGAAGTCCACGTCGACAATACCAAATATTGCGTCTTCATTTGGGGATTATCAGTTGGTGGAAGTTATTTCTTTAAAATTGTAATGTTTGGGAGATTTTGATTTGAGTTAGGATATTGACTGTCCTGCTCAGCTGCTTGGTGCAGCCAATGTTATACAAGTTCAACACTGTTTGCCAGACTCTGGGAATATAGTCAGTTTGAAGCCCCTATTGGTACAAACATTCCTAGACTTTCAGCATTTTCTTAAGTTTTTTGAGAACGAAGTAAAAGATGTTGAAAATCATTGTATGCCATGAATGTTTTTGGAAGTAATAGAAACATAGAAAATAGGTGTAGGAGTAGGCCATTTGGCCCTTCAAGCCTGCACAGCCATTCATTATGGTCATTGCTGATCATCTACTCAGTACCCAGTACCTGCCTTCTCACCATACTCCCTGAACTCCTTAGCCACAAGGGCCAAATCCAACTTCCTCTTAAATATGGATAAGGAACCGGCTTCACCTACTTTCTGTAGCAAAGAATTCCACAGATTTACCACCCTCTGAGAGAATTTTTTTTCTTATCTCAGTCCTAAAAGACATCCACTTTATCCTTAAACTGTGACCCCTAGTACTGGTTTTCCCTAACATTGGGAACAACCTTCCTGCATCTAGCCTGTCCAATCCCTTAAGAATTTTATACATTTCTATAGATCCCCCTCAATCTTCTAAATTCCAGAAAGTATAAGCCTAGTCGATCAAGCCTTTCTTCATATGCAAGTCCTGCCATCCCTGGTATCAATCTAGTGAACCTTCTCTGCACTTCCTCCAACGATGGCAAGGATGTCTTTCTTGAGATAAGGTGACCAAAACTGCATTAATCGTATTGTAAGATGACAATTCCATTTAATCAGCAAGAATAAACTCTGAAGATGTTTGTTTTAAAAATCCCACAGATGCCATTTTAATAATTAAGTTTTTAATGTTGTACATTTTAAATGGAAAATGCTCTTGACTGAACACCATGAAATGGTTCACTGCTAGTTTTAACTGCATACAAATTTTATGTTCCATAGACTCCTATTGTCATTGCTTCTATTTTCCAAGTTTGTACTATTACTGCAGTAACTGCACTGTGTTGTAACAAATAAAATTGGATACATGGCAAGAGGAAATGGTTTTATTTCTTAAAATCCCATAGCTACTGTTGTACATTGAAGATTCTTGTTTTTTTTCCTCAGTATTATTAATTCTTGCAACTGAAGAGGGTATTTCTTTTAAGGCTAAAAGCATGTTGAACAAATTGAGCTTGAAATTTAATGATTAATGAGATGCTTGAAAGAATATCCAGCACTAAATCAATGTCTTCAATAGTTGGCTGGTAATTTGGATTCATAGTAATGTATAATGTCAGACTTTCTGTTTGATAGAAAGACTTGTATTAGTGCCATTATGGGCTGAAAAATTGCATTTCAATACTAAAATCATTCTCCCATGCAGTTGATATAGAGCTTTGGCACTCTTTGAAGGAGGAGAAAGGAAGGGCATTCAGTCTAGGTCCTCCTGATAAAGGAATTGGAATTAAAATAATTGAGATATAATAGATGGACTGCATAGACATTTTTGGTGTTTAGGACTTGAAAGGATCAAGTCCAAGTTTGATAATTTCTTCCCCTCCAACAAACTGAACATACAAAGAGATGGATTGAGGTAGACTGACTGCAGTTCTGGAGCTGGAGGGAATTGCAAGAGTTCTGAAGCAAAGAGCCCTAATCTTGACTGGGGTGATTTTCTGGTTAATTGCAAAGGATCCCTTAGAGGGAGAAGGTTTCACAGAGAATGGATCAAACCAAAATGGGAGAGTTGAAAAGTTTGCTTTGAAAGGAAAAAGCAAGATCATTTTGTATTGAAGCAGTTACCTAAACTGAAATAAACAGCAATAAAATATTTTTATGCATAAACAGGGAGTAATAGGCAATAATTTTTTGATGCAAACAAAAAAGACTGCAGATACTGGAAAACTGGAGAATTACAGAATGCTGGAGGACCTCAATGGGTCAGACAGCATACAAGGAAGGCGATAGGTACTCAACTTTTCAATCCGAGACCCTTCATCAGGAATAAAAGACATATGTGTTAATTAACTGTGGCACCAAATATAAGACCAGAGAGTTCATAATACAAGATTGTAGAACTGTGGATAGGCCATAGCTGAAGTATAAGGTGCAGTTCTTGCCACCATACTCTTGAAGGGGCATGATTAAGCAGGAGAGGGTACAGAGAAAATTCAACAGATATTGCCTAAGATGGGGTGTTTCACCTGTGAAGATATTGGGTTTGTCTTCCTTGGTATAGTGGAGGTTGAAGGAGGGGTGCTGTTAAAAATTTATAAAATTACGATGGGCATGATAGAAACTTTTCCTCATGGCAAGATCATCAAATGAAAAAAGCTGAAAAAAAGATTGGTGGTTTTCCAAAACCTAATTCCATCATAATATAAGAACGAATGTGTCAAGACTGTGCACATCTTAATTAAGATGTAATTGGAATGTAAATTGTACCAATTTGTGGTGAACTTCACATGCTTAGTTACAGATATAGGTGTGTGAATCGTGTTGCTATGGGAGGTGGTGGAAACAGATATGACGGGAACTCTTAAAAGGCATTTAGGCAGACACAGACTAACAGGAGTGGAGGGATATGGACCAGGTGAAGGCAGATGTGCAGTTTAAATGTAGACATGGTGGGCTGAAGAGCCTCTTCCTCTGTTCTCTGAGACTGAACATTAGTCAGCATTAGTGAATATCTCTGCTTCTGGTTTCTTGCAAGAGAAATTGATTGAGTAACACTCTCTCCTAACCATGTATGAGCCCATTCCTTTCAAGTCTTTTTGAATGTCACGATTGAATTTCCCTCCACTTCTGCCCCAAGCAATTTTTAAGCTTTCGGCCAGAGAGAGCTGCTTAACTACTATATTGTTCTTGATTTTACATACCTTGATCATATCTTCATATTCAGACTCTTTTCCAAGGAGAATAACCCCAAATTCTACAATCTTTCTACATCAATGATGGTCCTTATCACTAGAACCATTCCAATACAGCTCTTTGTATCTTTCCAAGAATGCAAAGCCCAATACCCAAAATGATACTCCTGCTGTGGCCCACCCCTCTGGTTATCATGATTTTCTTACTCTTAGACTCTCAAGGTCCACAATCCTGGATGTTATCTTTTAACTGCATTCTTCCTTTTTTCAATATTTTGATTAGCATTGAAATTTCATATCCAAAAATACAGAGTACATACATATGTTAAAAGTCAAAAGATACATTATACTTAAATCACATCATATTGTATTGATATTTTATTATTTTAAAAAAGAGAAAATCTAAACCTATTACCAAGAAAGAAGCTGTTTGGCCAAAAAAAGGAAGGCAGAATTCTTAGCAAAATGATAAATGCCCTCATTAGTCAACAGTTCTACCTTCATAAGAAATCAAAAATTATAAAAGTAATTCAAAAAGAGTCCCCACAGTGTTTGAAAATTTGAATTCAAACCGGAAATTGAGCATCAAATCTTCTCTAAATTTAAACATGATATGACGTCATGTAACCATTGAGCACGATTAGGCAGGGTAACGTCCCTCCATCTGAGGAACACCTCCCACCTAGCCATAAGAGAAATAAAAGCTAATACATGCAGTTCAGATGTCATTAATGTCTCTCCAATAATATCAAATAAAGCAGTTAAAGGATTAAGTTTAAAATTAACTTTAAAAGTGCAAAGAAAGTTTGAAATACTTCGATCCAATACTTCTCAAGATTCTGAAATGTCCAGAATATATGAATTAATGAAGCATCTCCATTGTTGCATTTATCACAATGTGGAGATACATGTGCGTAAAAACAAAATTGTTTGACTTTGGACATGTGAGCCCTATGGACTATGGATGCAATGCATTCTCAATCTGCTCTGCCATCATGTAACCCAGATCTCCCCCCCTACCCCCCCCCCCCATCCACTTCACTGAATTCTGCCCTCTTGTTGATTTCATCCCTTGTTCTTTCAAAATATGACAAACTTTTTATTTGTGCAATATTATCTGCCAATGTGGCAGCCCAATGCACCAAGCCATGTGCAGCTTCTTGAGGTCTATTATTGCTCTTTCCACAATTCACTGCATTGTGTGCTTTGTGTCATGGTCAGCTCCTGTGCAGTTAATGTACAATTCTTTAATTCTGATGCTTAAAGCTCTGGCTCTGACATTTCGGATGCTGCTCAAATGTAATGTGATCTTTTGACTCCAAAGAGCTCTAATTGTTTAATTACAGCTCTGTTAAAAATATCTGACTTACTAATTTTCCTTCATAATATTTACCAATTTGTCTCCAATGTTGTTTGGACCAAAATGTTAAATTGTTTTTTCCTCCTCGTTGCATTGCAATGCTCTAATGATATTTCGTTGATGTTATTCCTTTTACCCTAATTTAAGTTTCTTTACTATAGCTTTCTTCGTCTTGCACATTTTTGTATTTAAAGGGAAACAGGCAAGTGCAGTATGAAGATGCGGGGCTTTTTGGGTTGAGTTGAGCTGTGAGGAGATAAATACAATGGGTTCTAGCAAACAAACCATGCATGCTCACTGTCAATATAAATGTAGGTCTCACCAGAGTTCAAGCTAAAGTTGGGATCAGGAGGCATTATTATAATTAAAACAATTGCTTTGATTTTCCTGTTGAGTTGTTTAATGAGCCGATATATTAAATGTTACATCGTAAAAAATGGAAAGCACCCTGGCACGAAGAAATGGGGAAAGATGATGACAAGTGACTAGTTTCAATGAAATTTTGAAGGAAATCTTCAAAGAGGGAGGTGGCAACCTGAACTAAACATGCATTGCTTTGCATTCTGGACATCTTGAATGTTCTGATGTTAAAACTAGAATTCAGGTGAGGTGGAAGAAGAAATGATTGGTTGGAATCAAGAAATTAGGAATTTTGTGCATGCTACCAAGGAATGGGTTAATAGCAACAGTGAAATTGATATTTAGATGGGAAAAAAATGATTAAGAAGTACAAATTGATAAGTTGCATTTGTCGAAAGGTTAGAGTTCTGATGTCTTAAAGACTAAACGGAGTATTTGAATGCAAAAATGTGCATATGCAGTACAAAGGTTGTGGGGGTTTTAGGCTGAGTTGAGCTGTGAAGGGATAAATACATGGATTCCAGTATTTAAACCATGCATGGAAAGAGTATTACTCACAGTCAGTGGACAAGTAGTTTTTCATGCACTTCCAGTGCTGTCTGTGGAGTTTGCACTTTTTCCTTTGGAATTACAGAGTTTCATCTTGGTACTCCAGTTTCTTCCTACATCCCTAAAATATTGTTACAGGTTGAACCTCTCTAATCAGGGCTCTGTGGTCCAGAACATTTGAAATCTGCTGCTATTAGTTTGTGGATCTGCCACTAAGGCAGCGCTGTTAGCAGCACTAAGGCGCCAAAATCTGTTTACACTGCAGCCAAGTGCTTTGGTGATACAGTTCTGTTAATTTCTTTTATTCAGCTGTATTTTAGCCCTTTGGGATGCCATCCAAGAGACAAGAGGTGAAAAAGATGTTGCTAGCGCTAATAAGCTTCAACGTAAATCATTATTTATGCTTGAAAAGGTGCAGTTACTGAAAAAAATAGATAAAGTAACTTTTGTAAAAACTTTCTGTGAGAACTATGGGATCAGATCGTCAACTGTGTATAACTTAAAGAAACTAAAGGAGCAGATTTTTACATTTGATGCTGAAACTGAAGGCCAGAAAAGTTTAAAGTTTCGGAAAACTTGGAAAGGTACAGAATTAGACAGTGCACTTGTGAAGTGATTTAAGCTCCAATGCAATGAAGGTGTAAGCATTTCTGGTAGATGCTTATGAAGCAGGCCAAAAGTTTTTCCGAGAGAACTAAAGCTAGATTATGACTGCGAATATTCGCAAGGATAGCTATACAAGCTTAAGTGGAGACATGGAATTTCAGTGCGTAGTGTGTACAGTAAAAAGCATAGTGCCTGACACAGAAGCTGCGACAAAGTTTCTGGATGAATTTGCACTGTTAGTGGCAGCAGAAAACCTAGCCCCAGAACAAGTGTATGACACTGACGGATCTGCCCTGTATTGGCATTAGTATGCCACGAAAAACCCTTGCCCAAGATATTGAGGAGCCTCCATCTGCTGGTAAGGATTCCAAAGATAGGATAACAATTCTTGGCTGTAGCAATGCTGCAGGAATACATAAAATGAACCAGATGGTCATTGGTACGAGTGTTAATCCAAGGGCATTTAAGTGGGCTTTTAAAATTCTTCCACTTATCTACCATGGTAATAAAAATGGGTGGATAACAACTGAACTTTTTCTTGAACGGTTTGAAAATTACTTCGTGTGTGAAGCTAGAGCACTCTGAAACTGTTGGCCTTGATCCAAATATTTTTGATTTTAGATAATTGTTCAGCACACCCCAAAGCAGAAATTTTAATAAAAGACCATGTTTTTGGTCCATACCTAACTTCCCTCCTAACTGCACCTCTGTGATTTACCCCTGTGACCAGGGCATATCACGTTCATTGAAAATCTAAGTTCCTTGTCACATTGGATAATGGGAAGCTTCCGGCAGATTTCATGAAGGAATTTAACTTCAAGTATATGATATGGTCCCTAGCTTCTGCCTGGAATAAAGTTGAAAAGAATACACTGCAAAGTGGTTGGCACAAACTGTAGCTAAGCTTAATGTTTTAGGATGAGAAAAGGACAGTGCCAGTGATCGGGACCAGGGTTTGAATTCTGCACTGCGTGTAAGGGGTTTGTACATTCACTCTGTGTCTGCATGGGTTTTCCCCGGGGGCTCCAGTTTCCTCCCATCATTCAAAATATACCGAGGATGTAGTTAATTGGGTGTAAATTGGCCGTGGGCCAAAATGGCCTGTTACCGTGCTGTATGTCTAAAATTAAATGAAAAATAAATATTAATGCTTGTATTACTTCCTGTTCTACCTTTGATAATGCAGCAATACATATGTGGAATGAGCTGGCAAGACTAGGGGTCAGGCATATGTTTACATAGATTTCCTTCTGTGTCTTTTTTCCCTGCATTTTCTGTGGTCCAGCAATGGCCTGGTCCCAACATCACTAGATTTAAGAGGTTCAACTTGTAGTTTGAAAGGATGCTGTAAATTATGACTAGGATAGGTGGATGGAGTTGGGGGTGTCCCAGATACAATGGATTACAGGGAAATAAGTGGGTAGGATGTGATTAATGCAGTCATTCTGAGACCCAGCATAGACTTGATGGGCCAAAGACTGGATTCTACTCTGTGAAAAATATTGAAGACCAGCACATCTATCACTGGAATAAATTTAAGGTGTGTATTTTGTGATAATTGACAGGTGAAATCACGGAATTGGAGGTCACTCACCTTGGCAGTGGAGGTACAAATAGAATGTGGAGGATGCTATCTTACTATCTATCTAAGCACAAGGGATATTGGAAAAAGACATGGAGAATGGAAGGGGGCAAGTGAGGCAGAAATAGTGCTGTGGCGTTATTTGTCATCGGCATTCCGAAGGAAGCCTATGCAGGAAAGGGTTCTGGGATGAGTTAAGTCTTCATCATGTCAAATAGAAGAAAATTACTTTACATTGTGGCATATCACCAAACTTAGCTGTCAGACTATTGTTGAGTTTAGAAACTTGAGCAAGTAAAATCAACATAATGATTTCAGCATTGTGTGAAAATTTGCCCGGTGAACAGGAGAATGAAAGGAGGCCAAGTGCCGTCTTGTTCACGTCTGATATAATTAGATGTCGGAACATAATGCCAAAGTGATCCATGCTTGATTTCACTGAGACAGACTTGTCTGTGGAGGTAAAGGAAATTAGAGACAAAGTTGAAAAAGGTAGAATAACTTAAAACCTACTGCGAGGGAATATCTGTAAAGTGATATGTCCATCTGTTAGTGAAAATAAATAGGAGACATTATTTGCAGGCTTTCTGTATTGCCATCAGAACAAGTGAGTGACTGGTATGTTTTTATTTTCACAGTGACCAACAAGAAGCCTGTGTTGGTTTCTATTACCAAGGTCAAACAATTTGAAGGATCGTTGACCTTTGTGCGAAGATCCCAGTGGATGCTTGATCAGCTTCGACAAGTGAATGGTGTTGATCCCGACAGGGTGAGTCTCATGAAGCGACACTAGAATGATGCGTTTGAATGTACACTTCTAGGAGCACAGATTTCATCCTTTGGTAAAAGCACAATGCTGGAGAAACTCAGCAGGTGGGGTTTTATATCACAAGATAAAAATACATAAACAACATTTTGGGCTGAGCCCTTCATCAAGGTATCCTTAGTTTGACTAGAAATTTTTATAACTTCTGAAAATTAGTTACAAAATAATATCGTGATTCATTCTACTATGACTGATTTAACTGGAGGCTGTCAATATTTTTTCCTCTAAACAAGTTTCTCCACCTCTGCATGTGCCAACTGGTAAAGGACAGCTGACTCCCTTCAATCTCTATGGTGAATTTTGGAATTTGGAGATGTTGATCTAATATCATAAAGGGGCCATTATCTTTGCCAAAGTAAAAAGCAAGGAATCCCCCTTTCCCCTTTATGTCATAGCCATGAAGCAGGCCCTTTAGCCCAACTCATTCAAGCTGATCAAGCTGGGGTCATTTGCCTGGATCTGGCCCATATCCTCAATCTCTTTCTTATCCACAAGTTAGGAAGGTTGTTAGAGTTCAGCCTTAAGTGATGTGAAGAGAAAATTGAATGCAACACTTTGATTATTGTGTCAGAATCCACAATCATATTTCTACTTACCCACAAAATATACTCCGATACTTCCTCTGAGTTTTACCAAAACAATTTTTTCAACAGGTTTAGCCATGAACCAATATGTAACATAGAGACTACTGGTAGAATGTAAGCATTTTCCCTTCAATGCAGTTCAGCCAAGTATGGTACCAAGAAGCTCATACCATTGTCTGCAACTTTGGAAATTATGTCCTGTGCCTCGAAGTCGTCATTGATGTACCATAAGAAAAGCTGATGTTTAATCTTTGACTCCACTGTTTACCTCTTTCCAGAAAATAGCCTTCCACAGCTTCTTTCAGTTTCCTCCTATTAGCAAACTTTCAATATATGATGGCAACCTCTTGTGTTCCATGTGCTGAATAATATACATCATTATTGGTACGCTTTCATTTCTCCTTTTAAAAGTTTATATGTTCTTTATCAACTACATTCCTCTGATAGGCCCTCTTTTTTACTTCATCAAAAAATTGTCAAGTTAATCAGTCACAATCCATGCTATTAATCTCAAATCAATATGACAGCTTAAGTATATTTACACTGGTCAACGTGATTGCTATGGTAATTTCTCTGTGGAAGAATTTCCACCAACAGGAATGACAAGCAGACATGTCACTGGAGAATTAACGTGACTCCATCATTCAAGAAAATATGCAGGCAACGTATCAGATTAACTGACAAGACCAGAATTCATTTTACATTCTTAATTACACAAGGAGGTGTTGATGCCACTACCTTGTATGACTGAAGTGATATCAGAAAGATAGTTCATTGGTTTTGCCACGTGATAATGAAGAAATTATGGTGGATGTCCTCTGCAGAATGTCATGTGACAAGGAGAGGAATTATGCCTTCTGTCTCGTTCTCCTTGATGATTACTGCACGCTTTGATTTGTAGCTGTGCATCTTATGGTTAGTATTTACAGTTATTGTGCATTGTGGGTGGCAGTGTTGAGGCAAACTATTTCTTAATGGATTTGATCTGCTTGTGTTACATCTGTATTCTTCATTGAAGCAAAGTGAAGTCTTCCATCGTGTTCCAGAGATGATGGGGTCACGGGGATTCTTTGACTGCTCTTGATCCATCTTCTCAGTTCCAAACTGCCTGCTGTGTTGCTGTGGCTGATGCCATATTGGTCATGCTGTTCATTTTGAAAGTAAGATGATTAAACTCTCTTTTGGCCATTGTCTTTGTGTGCCACTTGTATGGTGAGAATATTAATAGCTGTTGCAAAATCCTGTTGCATCTGAACGTGGAGTTAAAACAAGGAAGTCTACAGACACTGGGGTTGAGTGCAATACAAAAATCTACTGGAGAAACTCAGCGGGTCAAACAGCTACCATAAGTAAAGGGAAACCAATGTTTTGGGCCTGACCTCTTTGTCAAGGTATGAGTGAAAACCAGACAAGCAGAGGTACAGGGAGGGGGTGAGAAAAGAAGGGGCAGGAGGAAGAGTGCAAACTAACTGGTAAGAGGTCATAGGTGGAAACAGGTGGGAGGACAGAAGAACAAAAAGCTGAGAAGTGATAAAAGGGGAGCTGGAGGAAAGGAGACAGAGGGATAAGGAAAGAGAGAAACTTGGGTGAGGACAGCACAGTTAGTGTTGCATTTAGCACAATGCTGTATTAATGCCAGTGACTTGGATTTGAATCCAGTGCTGCCTAAGTTTATGTTCCTTCCTGTAAGGAGTTTGTACGTTCTCCCCATATCTGTGTGCTCCAATTTCCTCCCACCCTTCAAAAACTTATGAGGATTATAAACTAATTGTGTATAATTGGGCACTACGGACTCATGGGCTTGAAGGGCTGGCCACTGTGCTGTATGTTTAAATTTAAAGTTGTTTCATAGAAATTGGAGAAGGCGATGTTAATGTTGTCTAGTTGATGAGTGCCCAGACAGAATATAAGGTGTTGTTCCTTCAGTTTGGCACTGCATGAGACCATGGACAGAAATGTCAGTGTGGGAGGCCAACCATTTTAATTCCACACAATATTCCCACACTAATATGCCTACCCATGGCCTCATGCGGGTCTAGGACATTTTGGCCCTCACAGTTCTGTGCTGGACATTTTTGCCCGCCACACCACTCATTGTCTGCTGGCCAACTCCATCCTACCAGCCACCCTGTGACCGCCCTACCTGCTGCCCTGTGACCACCCCGCCGGGCGCTTTTACTGGGGGAAGCGGTTTCCTGGGGGGAGAGAGAGTTTCTGAAATGGTTCAGGCAACATTTTCTGAAATGCCAGGAACTCAGGAAATGCTGCAATGCTGTGGGGAGCTGAGCCAGCGCCAAACATGAACCTAAGTATAACAATAAATCCCAATTTTTTTCTGAAATGCCGCAATACCAAGAGGAGCCAGGCCAGCACCAAACATGCAACTAGATCCTTGACTTTCTTATTGGAACACCACAGTCCATATGAATTGGAAGCAGCATTTCTTCCTCATTGATTATCAACACTGGCGCATCCCAAGGATGTGTGCTTAGCCCACTGCTCGACTCATTATACACCCACCATTGTGTGGACAGGCACAATTCCAATGCTATCTACAAGTTTGTTGATGACACCACAGTTGTTGGCAGAATCACAAACACAATGAAGAAGTGGACAGGAAAGAGAGATAGATCAGCATATTGAATGGTGTAATGACAACAACCTTGCACTCAGTGTCAACAAAACCAAGGAAATGATTGTGGACTTCAGAAGAAAGTCAGTGTGGAGAGTGTCAAGAACTTTAAATTCCTGGGTGTCAACATCTCCGAGGTGCTATCCTGTTGCCTCCATGTTGATGCAATCCAGCGGCTATACTTTGTGAGGTGCTTGAGAAGATTCAGTATGTCACTGAAGACTCTTGAAAACTTCTACATGTGTACCGTGGAGAGCATTCTGGCTGGTTGCATCACTGTCTGGTATGGAGGCGCCAAATCTCAGGACAAAGAAAAACTTGTTAATTCGGCCTGCAACATCACAGGCACCAGACTTTGCTCCATTAAGAACATCTACATGAGACGGTGTCTTAAAAAAGCAGCCTCTATCCTCAAAGACCCCTACCACCCATCACTCTGCTACCATCAAGGAAAAAGGTACAGGAGTCTAAAGACAAGCACTCAACGGCACAAGGACAGCTTCTTCCCTGCTGCCATCAGATGCCTGAATAATCAATGAATCACAGACACTGCCTTACTTTTCATGCACTAATATTTTTATTTTTATATTAATGTTGTAAGATGGTTTATAATATGAACATTTGTACTATGATTCTGCCACAGAACACCAAATTTCATGACTTGCTCATGACAATAAATCCTGATTCTGAAGTTCAACAATAAATCCCAAAATGTTTGCCAGGGGAGGATTAGATTACTTGTATTTATAATAATAAGTGATTATTTAATAAATATAACAATAAATCCCAAATGTTTCTGAAATGCCGCAATACTGAGAGTCGTCAGGCCAGTGCCAAAATATCCAAATGTTTACAAAAGTCATTTTTTTTCACCAAAATATCCATCACCAAAATTTGAGCACCAAAATGTCCGGTGCCAAAATGTGGGCACCAAAATGTGCAATTCCAGATTTGTGCACTGCCAAACCAAGGCTGCCCACAAATTGGAGGATAAGCACATTGTATTTCCTCTGGGCACTTTCTAAGTAGATGGTATTAACACTGACTTTGCACTCCTGAGTCTCTCTCTTTCACTATCCCTCCTTTCCGCTAGCTCCCCACCCCCTTCCCTTCCCCCTGCTATCAGGAGCTAATCGCTCCTCCATCATCTTTTTTATCTTCTATCTTCTCACCTGTATCCACCTATTTACCATTAACCTGTGCTCTTCCCCTCCACCCCTTCCTAATTCCTCTCTCCTCCCTTCACCCCCTTCTTCCTTTCCCCCCCCCCCCCAGCATTATTTTTTTTCAGGCACTTGGAAATGGGTGTGGAAATAGTGCATATATTGCTGGTCACTTTCCGAAAGTCTTTTGTCATTAGAGCAGTTCTGACATATTGGAGGGTGGCAAAAGCCACCTGATTTCCCGAATCAGAATTTATTGTCATGAACAAGTCATGAAATTTGGTGTTTTGCAACAGCGTCATGGTGCAAACATTCATATTAGAACCATCTTATAACATTACTATTAAAAAAATGTAAATACTAGTGCACAAAAAGTAAGGCAGTGTCTTTGGTTCATTGATGATTCAGGAATCTGATGGCAGCAGGGAAGATGCTGTCCTTGTGTCACTGAGTGCTCACTTGTAGGCTTCTATACCTTTTTCCCAATGGTAGCAGAGTGAAGAGGGCATGGCCTGTGTGGTGCGGGTTTTTGAGCACACAGGCTGCTTTTTTAAGACACCGCCTCATGCAGATGACTTCAAAGGAATGAAATCTGGTGCCTGTGATGTCACAGGCTGAGTTAACAACCCTCTGGAGTTTATTCTTGCCCTGAAAGTTGGCACCTCCATATGAGGTAGTGATGCAACCAGCCAGAATGCTCTCCATGGTACAGCTGTAAAAGTTTACAAGAGTAGTCGATGACCTACCAAACTGCCTCAGATACCTCACAAGATATAGCCGCTAGCGAGTCTTCTTTGTGATTGCATCAACGTGGAGGCTCTAGGACAGATCCTTGGAGATGTTGACATCCAGGAATATGAAGTTCTTGACCCTCTCCACTACTGAGCCCTCGATGAGGACTGGTTCGTATTCCCCTGATTTCCTCCTGAAGTCCACAATCATCTCTTTGGTTTTTCTGATGTTCAGCACAAAGTTGTTGTTGTTACAGCATTCAATGAGCTGATCTATCTCCTTCCTGTATGCTTTCTCATTCCCTTTTGTGATTCTGTCAACAACTGTGGTGTCATCAGCAAACTCATAGATAGCATTGGACTTGTGCCTGGGTGTATAATGAGTAGAGCAGTGGGCTAAGCACACATCCTTGAGGTGCGCCTGTGTTAATAATCAGTGAGGAAGAGACATTGCTTCCAATTCGGACTGACTGTGGTCTTCCAATGAGAAAGTCAAAGATCCAGTTGCAGAGTGGGGTGCAGAGGCTTAGAGTTTGTAGCTTCTTGACCAGCACTGAGGGAATAATGGCACTGAAGACCGAGCTGTAGTTGATGAAGAGCAGCCATATGTATAAATTACTGTTTTTGAGTTGAGTTCCAGACCAGCAAGCCTTAATGCCAGTGACTGAGTGGAGGGGGATGTGGGAAGAGAAAGGCGAAGCTAATGCTAGAATCCATTACAAGGCATCTATTAAGAAAACACTTGGGGGGTGGGGGTAATAATAACCCGATGGGGCAAAGTCAGCATGGGAGATTGAAGAGAAACTTGCACTCAAAAAAACGTATGGATAAACTCTGCAGGTCACACAGCTTCTATAGGAAGTTTCGGATCTGAGCTTTTTGACTGCAGACTTTCCTGTTTAACTCAAAAAATGTATTTTTTTTGTAAGAAGCCAGGAGAATAGTTAAGTAAGAATCAGTGAATGTGATGTATTTGGACTTTCAGCAGACTCTTAATCTAGTTTCTTGCAAGAGGCTTGCGTAGAAAATTCAAATCTCTAGGATTGAGGATAATACATTGTGATAAATTGAAAATTAGTTGTCAGACAGGAAACAAAGAACAGAAATTGTCTTTTTTTTCTGAATGACAAGCCATAGTACACTTCAGGGATCAGTGCTTGTGCTCTTCAGCTATTCAAAATGTACCTCGATGATTGATGAAGGAAGTTAGTATTACGTCTCCAAGTTGGCAAAACACAGCTGTGGGGAGATGTGAACTGCAAGGGGAATGAGCAAGGCCACAACATGATTTTAACAAGGTGAGTAAGTGAGCAAATGTATGACAGATGAATAAATGTGAAATAATTGATTGGAAATGCAGGAAGGCAGATTGTCATCAGGACGGTGGTCAATAGGGCATCTGGTTGTTCTTGCACCTCTGTCACTGGAAAAAAGCAGTAACTCCATCCTACCAGCCACCCTGTTGTAAAAGCTTTAATTAAGAGCAAGGGTGCCTTGCAGCTGGCCAGTGTGTGCTGCTGAGACCCCATCTGGAGTTTTGGTCTCTCGAACTGAGAAAAGATGCTGTTATTGTCGAGAGAGTGGAACAAAGCTTTCCTCGACCGATTGTTGGGATGGCAGGACTGACACGAAGAAAGATTAGGTTTAGATTTACTTGAGGAAATAACATGAGAGAAGATCTCTAGCCTTCCAGAGGGACAAGGGCAAAAAGATTTGGAGATGGTTCTCATTGGCAGGAGAGTCCAAAATCCCAGTGTCTGTCTCCGATTTAGAGTATGCCAATTAGAAATGAGATTTGGAAACACTTGTTCACTGAGTGGATGGTAATGTTTTCTCTCTCCCAGCAGAGAGCAAATTATTAAATATATTCAAGGAGTAGATGGATCGAATTGTTTAATACCAAGAGATCCAGGGATATGGGAAGAAAGCATAAGAAGGGTACTGAAGCAGATGTTGAATGGTGGAAAAGCTCGGAGTTGAAATTGCTACTCTTATTGTCTATGTTCCTCTGATCCTTATGCCAGTTACTCTGTGTCTCCTGGTTTTTTACCCCTCTTGAAAGAAAGGTGAGCACTTTCTATGTATACTGTCCAGGTCTCTTGTAATTCATTCCACAAAGCTCTGCACAGCTTCAATTACAAGCCTTCTAGTTCTCGCATTGTCCTCTCAAATCTCTGCATTGGAATCTTGTTTTTCTTCTCATGAAACAGTGAAAACTATCTCCCATGCCTTGCTGTGATCCAGAGTCATATCAAGACACCCTTCTCTAAAGGGCCATATTAAACCAGATTGCTCACAACTGCAGTCTGTCTGTTTTTTTCCCCAATACTAAAACAAGATTTTATTAAAATCTCTCAGCAGCCATGTTTGGCTTTGAACTCCTTTCTCCACATTTTTATCCAGACTCCTGGCTTGTGGTTGCACAAGCATGACTTCTTCATTGTTTTATACTCTTGAATTCATTATTGCTCTTTGTAGCATGATCAAGATTATGGAATTCACCACTAACAGCAATTTTATCCATGATGAGGAAATAAGCAGTTAAATATTTCCAATATCTGGCCTGAAGAGAATGGCTTTTTGTGCTATTAAAGTCTGGTTTTGTATGCATTTGTAGACACAGACATGGCTCGATATGTATTTTTCATGGTGGTATAGCAGTGGTCAAGTGTGTTGGTTCCTCTGGTCTCGCATGTGATGTGTTGGTGGTAGTTTGTCAAACTTCTTCAGATTGGCCTGATTGAAGTCTCCCACAATTATCAGGAAGGCATCAGAATGTGCTGTCTCACGGCTATTTATCACAGTGCTCAGTCCCTCCAGTGCCAGCCTGATGTACTCTGCGACCAGAATGATGGCGGTGAACTCCCTCAATAGGTAGAATGAGCGACACTTGATCACCAGGTGTTGCAGGTCGGGGGAGCAGGTCTGGGACATAACTGTTACGTCTGTGCATCACGATGAATTGATAACACAAACGCCTCCTCCCCTGGTTTTTCCAGATACTGGTGTTTGATCAGCGCAATAGAGGGTGTAGCCCTTTGGCTGCAGTGCTGTGTCCAGAATGTCTGGGTTTAGCCATGTTTCTCTAAAGCACATCATGTGCACATCATGATGTTGAAGTCTGGCTTGGAGTTCATAAATTGTATGTTGACCAGGAGAATGGTAAGGAGTGGATGCCTCAGGTCTCAGTGTCTCAGTGTGACCTCTGCATCCACGTGGTCAGGTTGCCTCTACCTGGCTCGTGGGTCTGCTGCTGGAGTTGTTGTTGTACCTGCTGGAGCTGTTGTACCTGCTTGAGCTGTTTAAAACTCCCACAGAATTGTTCTTGTACTTGCGTGAGCTGTTTAAAAGTCCCTTGGCCCAACGGAGATTGCCGATTCTACTGATTCCAAGTGATCTTAGGACCTCCATGCTGTTGGGTAAGTTTGATTTTATGTTTATTATTTCCTTATGAGTTCTGACTAGGAATATTTGATTATTTCTGTCAGAGCTGCTCGCAAAGGGTCTCTACTATTAGGCCCCATTTTGGTGGACCTGTCAATGCCTTCCAGATTGTGAACTCTCAGTGCCTTTAAAAATCAAGTCTCCTGGTGTTGGCTTTGGTTCATCTCAAACTCTGCAGTACTTCAGAAAGTAAAATGAGGCGCAAATGTTGGAGTCAGTCGTGGAGCCTTGAACCTCTAAGTCGGCTTTGCTTTCTATCCTATCTTTGTTCTTGATTTCCCCTCATGCCTAACCATCTCTCACCCTTGTCCTTGTATCTATCATTCAACTAAACTCTACTTGTGCTGCAGCTGCCAATTTTCTGCTTGTCTTTTCCCCTTAAGCCCTTAAAAAGGTATTCTAACAATGATTTTCATTTGGATTTTATTGAGTCATGTTACGAATTAAATACTCTGTCAAATTTGAGATTGCTTTCAGTTGGGACAAAGGAACAGGACAGAACAACTATTAGCTCTCTTCTCAATACATTTATTCTTGTGAAGATCTATTAATATCGTTCATTATACTACTAGGCAACACAGATGGCTTAGCGATCAGCACAACTCTGTTACAGCGCCAGCAATTGAGACCGAGGATCAAATGTAAAGAGTTTGTACGTTCTCCCCGTGTCTGCGTGCATTTTTCTCTGGGTGCTCTGGTTTTCTCGCACCGTTCAAAACTTACCGGGGCATAGGTCAATTGGGTGTGATTGAGTGGCACAGGCTCATGGGCCAAAAGGGTCTGTAACTGTGCTGCACTTCTAAATTTAAATCCACTCATCATTCTTCTCGTATCAGATTCCAGCACTGACTTTTGTCCCTAGTTATCACCCGCTCCACCCTGCATGATTCATCTTCCTCCATCTCAACCCTCTCCTTCTCTTTCCCACTATCTGTCAGCTGCCAGTCCACTACCTCTATCTGACATCCATCTCTTCTCCCTGGTTCACCAGTCCCCAGCTGGTCCAATTCCACCCCTCCTACCCTGTCCTCATTATACCATTCTCCACACTCTCAGTTCTCATAAAGGGGCAAGCAGCATCAGTAGAAGAGAAATAAATCATCAATGTTGCCAATTGGAACCCTTCATCTCCATTTTATAGCAGGGATGTTTCTTTTAAAATGTGACACAATAATGTTCCATGCCTGAATATAGATAATGGCCACTAAAAGTATAAATCAGGAGATCAGCACGATGTTTTTAACAAGCAGCATGTCAGACTCCATGAGGAAGGGCATCATGGGCTTCATTAACAAGCAGAAGGGGGAGAAAGACATTAGGAATTGGAGGTCTTTTTCATTGTTTAACATTGACTGAAAGATCATGTCCAACTTGGGTCAAGACTGCTCTGGGACAGGTGATCCAAACAGACCAAACCTACAATTTTTCAGGCAGGATCCCCTACATGCAGGACAGGAGGGTGGACACCAAACTGTCCAGTCAGCTTGGACCAGGAGAAGGACTTTGACAAGATTATCACACATATATCATGGTCTTGCTCTCCAAAATGGACTTTGGGAGGGAATCAGAAATTGGATTAAATTGTTCTGCATAGACATCTGAAGTACAGTTGAAATCAATGTGTGGGAAACATTTTGATTCCCCATCAAGAGGCAGGTTACCCACTTTCTCCTGTCTTGTTTGTATGCTGCACAGAGCCTTTTATTGAATTAATCAGGAAGGAGCATAAAAGGCATGATGTTGCCATGCAATGGAGGTATTCATGAGAAAGTCTCCCTTTTCATGGTCAACGTCTCTATCTTCTGTTCAAGTCATGTGATCAGTCCGCAGATTGATTAGAATCTGTGGCCAGTTTGAATGGGCATCATGCGCCAAGATTAACTAGAAGAAGAGTGAGGCGATGCACTTTGGTAACTCGTCCAACCAGTCCACTATCTCCTGCAAAGTCACATTAGACAACCTGAAGGTGCTGGGAATGTGGTTCGAAGGTTCTGAGGCATCAACAAAAATTGTTCGGAGCTGATGGCGAATGTCCACCAAAATTTGGGTCTATGGGAGTGATGATCCGTCTCAATAACAGGGAAGAACCTGGTCAACAGGTGTACATATTGCTGTTGTGGCCTATTCCCTGCACCTCCCACCCTGGTGGTCACCAGAACTGTCTTCCATTTCATCTGGAATCCAAAATGAAAAGTGTTCAACAGGTGGCCACATAAAATTAACCAGAAAATGGGGGTAAGAGCATACCCAACATATCCCTCAAGCTGATTACCACCTCCATGTGTTACTGCATCAGGCTGTGTGAGGAACCAAAGTATGAGAGCACCAAGTGCTGCAATCTGCTGAGGTTCTACCTGTCTCATGTGTTGCAAAGTATGGGACTGGTCGCATTGCTTTGCAATGTCCCAGTCAGCTGGACTTTAGCAGACTGCCTATCCTTCGTAGAAAAGTTATTTCCAGGCAAACACCTTAGACCACAAGTACAACAGGCATGGTGAGCATGGAACAAGGTATCAATGGTACTGTGGGGTGCCTCCTTAGCCATATTGTCCAGATCATCTGTTGGACTGCCTCACTTCCAGAGCTCGTTGATAAGTGCCAGGACCTGGCCTTGCTGGTGGTAAGAGGAGCCCTCCTGGTCAAATCCTTCCAATACAATTGGATATCACCCACAACACATTTCCCTCTAGACTACGGTGAAGGGGAAGAGAGTCACCCACCTCTGTGGAGATAGATGCAAGGGGGTCTTTGTAACTTCATTCCTAGCGGCATCGTGTCAGAGGACTCTGATTTGCTGGGGCTGCATACAGAGACAAACATTCAGAGTTGTTGGAAGAACATCAATTCAGTGAAAGACTCCTTTTGCTCTGCCCAAAACTTGGTCTTCCAGTAAACGGAGATGTTAGAGAGGGAGTGCTGCTGACTGGCACATTCCAGGCAGCAGCAGTACATGATGAAGGATGCATTAAGGCTTGGTGCAGCAAACATGAGAGCTTTGTGGGGAATGACCACAGTCCAGGGACTTTCTACTACCAGCCATTGAGGATCTAAGGCCAGAGGGGAATCCCCTCAAACAAGGGATGAGGGGTTGGGAGGGAAGTAACTACAAGGAGCTCCAGTGGTGACAAATTAGAGGATTAATATACAGGATGTGAAAAGACTGCACTGTTTTCCTTTGAATATAGTTTTATTGTGAATTAAGTTTATTTTGGGGGGGAAAAATGTAGGAGATGGCCACTTAATTCCTTCCCTGATCAGGCGATGAGAGTTTCAGTGAGGGCTGATTAGCAAGCACTTTCTTTTATTTTCTTCCAATGTTACAATGGCAGAAAATAGACCCAATGAGTGGTTTCTCTTGTCTTGCAGTATCAGTAAACAGAATTTTTTTCCTCTGAAAATTAGTTCTTTTTTAATTAATGTTTGCTACAACCAAACTAGTTTACAACCCATAACTCCTGAACAATCCCTACAATTTGCTTTTCTCTCCCTAAATCCTATATCTGTGTCCTGAACACATTCATTTCATGTAACGTATTCAAGTTTTCATTCCTGCTTCTTCGTCTGTGTGTCTCTTTCATCTGATTTTGTTCAAATGGCTCCCTGCTTCTTTATCTGCTCATAGACACCATAGATCCTGAGTTGCCAATAAACCAAATGAAAGGCCTTGAGCAGTTGTATGAAACTCTCCTTTAGCTGAATCTGTTGAGTTTGTTAATTACAGTCCCCTTCATAATGTTTGGGACAAATAACACTTTTTCTTTATTTGCCCCTGTGGTCCACAGTTTTCAATTTGTAATCAAACGATTTACATGTAATTAAAGTACACATTCCAGATTTTATTCAAGGTAATTGGTATACATTTTGGTTTGACCAAGTAAAAATTTCAGCACTTTTTATAAATAATCCCCTCATTTTGGGGCACCATAATGTTTAGGATATTTGGCTTCACAATGAGTACTCAAGTATGTTTAATTACTTCTTTGGTACAGGTATAAGAGAGCTAGGCTTGCTTCAAAGCTTTTGATCACCTTGCCATTTTTCTACATGAGAACCAAAGTTAAAATCATATAACATTACAGCATGGTAACAGGACCGTTGGCCATTCTAGATGGTGCCAAACCATTTTTTTTTTGCCTAGTCCCGCTGACCTGCACCTAGTCCACAGCCCTCCATATCTCTCCCATCCATGTACCTGTCCAAATTCTTAAGTGTTAAAGTTGAGCCCGTATTCACCATTTCATCTGGCAGCTCGTACCACACGCGCGCCACTCCCTGTGTGAGGAAATTCCCCCTCAGGTGACCCCTAACCTTTTCCCCTTTTACCTATAATTCATGTCCTCTGGTTTGTATCTCAACTACCTTCAGTGGAAAAAGCCTATCTATATTTACCCTGTCTATCCCCCTCATAATTTAAATATCTCTATTAAATATCCCCTCATTCAGGGAATAAAGTCCTAACCTGTTTAATCTTTCCCTATACCTCAGTTCTTGAAGTCTGGGCAAATTCCTAGTAAATCTCTGCAGTTTTCTATCTTATTGATATCTTTTCTGCAGTTAGGTGACAAAAACTGGACACATTACTCCAAATTTGGCCTCAGCAATTGTATAACTTTTCCATAACATCCCAACACCTATACTTATTTCTTTCATTTATGAAGGCCAATAATGCTCTCTTTACAACACTATCCATTTGTGACACCACTTTCAGGGAATTATATATCTGTGTTCCCAGATCCCTCTGTTCTACCGCACTCCTCAGTGCCCTCCCATTTACCATGTACATCCTTTCTTGGTTCTAAAATGCAACACCTCACACTTGTGTGCATTAAATTTTATCTGCCATTTTTTCAGCCCATTTTTCTAGATAGTCCAGATCCCTCTGCAATCTTTGAAAAACTTCTTTGCTGTCCACACGCCACCAATCTTAGTGTCATCTGCAAAATTGCGAATCCAATTTACCGCATTATCATCCAAATCATTGATATAGATGACCAAGAACAATGATCCCAGTACTGATCCCTGAGGCACACCCCTAGTCATAGGCCTCCAGTCTGAGAAACAATCATCCACCACTACTCTCTGGCTTCTCCCGTTCAACCAATGTTGAATCAAGTTCACTACTTCACCATGAATACCTATCATCTGAACTTTCCTGACCAACCTTTCATGGGACCTTGTTAAGGGCATTACTAATGTCTATGTAGACAACATCCACAGCCGAAAGCCGAAATCTTTCATTAACAGAAATACAGAGGCTATACTCTGCAAGCTGCAAACCACGGCAAGCGTGGTAAGCTTTGGATCTTAGGCAGTTCCTTTATCCCTCCACACTTTGATCTTGTCATCACTCTGATGCAGGTTAATCTTGGTCTCATCTGTCCACAAGACTTTTTTCCAGAATTCTGCAGACTATTTTAAATATTTCTTGGCAAATTATTCTGGCCATCCTTTCCATGGCTAACTTGTGTAGCCTCTGTATTTCTGCTCCCGAAGTCTTCTACTGACAGTAGTCATTATATACCTACACCTGCCTCCGGAAGAGTGTTTCTGATGTGTCAGATGTGCATCCAGGGATTTTTCTTCATTATGATGAGAATTCTTCTGTCATCAGCAGTGGAGATATTCCTTCGAATATCAGTGAAGTGCCAGTTGATGAAGACGATGTAGTCAAACAATAATCATGGCTTTTATTTGACTTACATGCTTTAGCAAAGTGGCTGAGTTTCCCACAATAGCTGCAGGTAGCAAATCGAGCCAGGCACTTCTGTCTGGTGTCCCAGCTCTTATCACAGAAGTAGCATTTTTCAGGAGTCCGCCTTTTTCTTTCCTTTGGGGTTCCAGCACTCCTGGATGTTTCCTTTTCGATTTCTAGCATTTCACTGGACCGCGTGGCACTTCTCAGTGTTTTGGCTAGAGTGACTGCCCAGTCATAGGTTAAGGGCTCTATTTCCAGCAGCCTCTGTCGGATGTAACTGGAGTCAATCCCGTTGACTAAAGCATCCAGCTTCAAGGCATTGCGGTGTTGTTGCACATTGACTGCCCTGACATCACATTCGTTTGCCAGCAAGTCGAGGGCCAGTGCATAGGCAGCATCACTTTCCCTGAGTTTCTGGCGTCTAGTCAGCAACTGGTGTCGAGCAAGCACCACATTCCGTGGCACTGCATAGTAAGCAGACAGACGTTCCCGGGCTATAGCCAGAGTGGTAGCTCCTTGCATTACGATGAAAGGGACCTCGCCCAGCAGAGAGTTCAGGTGGCCCCACTGTAGCGCCTCATCGACCACGTTGTTTCGAGCTATGTAGTAATCGAAACAAGCAATCCAGTGGTTGAAAATTTCTCTGGCCCTCGGGGCAGACTGGTCGATTATCATCCGCTCTGGCTTGAGTGCTGCATTCATTTCTGCTAATAAAATTGAAGTGCCAGTTGATGAAGTAGACAAAGACGATGTGGCCAAACAATAATCATGGCTTTTATTAGCAGAAACTCATGGTACAATAATGAAAGTCAGTAGGTGCATATACAGTTATACCCAAGGGGAGTGTCCTTAACAGTAGAGATAATGCACAGCCAATGTTAGTACAGCAAGGCTCGCCAGAGGGGAGACAGGCAGCTTGGTAGACATTCACCACAACCAGTCCCTATGCGATTACTGAGCTCACCAATACCCTCTTCCTTCTTAGTGATGCTCCAAACAGTTGATTTTGGTAATCCTAAGGTTTGGATGGTGTCACTTACTGTTTTATTCTTCTTTTTCAGCCTCTTAATGTCTTTGACTCTCAGTGGTTCAACTCGGGTCCTCATATATAAAAATGGTAACTACAGACTCCAAAGGTGATCAAAAGCTTAAAAGCAAGCCTAACTCTCTTATACCTGGACTAATGAAGTAATTAAACATATCTGAGTACTTACAAACACCTGTGAAGCCAAATGTCTCCAACATTATGGTGCCCTGAAACGAGGGGACTCTGTACAAAAAGTGCTGTAATTTCTACATGGTCAAAACAAAATTTATATAAATAACCTTGAATAAAGTCTGAAATGTGCACTTTAATTACATGTGAATTGTTTGATTACATATTTAAAACTGTGGGGCGCAGGATCAAATAAAGGAAAAAAATATCTGTCTCAAACGTTATGGAGGGTACTGTATGTCCTGTGTGGTACCATTGTCCATAATTTCTAATTTGAAGATGTCCATGTTCCCAGTGCAGTCAATCTTTTACAGCCTAATCGATTCTTAGCAAGTGAGTAAATTGCCTTCAACTTGATGAACTTAAATTCTTGATGAGCATCTATTGTGACACCATAGAGAAAGTCTGAAAATTTCTTCCGTTTGTTTTTCAAGTCTCTCAATCTTTGTCAAATTTGTAATCCAGTTCGCATTAAAAGTACTGCAGCTATGCGCATATAAAATGCAAGTAATGGCAGCAGTGATGTTAACAATGCTCTAATGTTATATACATTTCAATTAGAAGTAATTACTCCACTAACCAGGTCGAATGTTGGCTCTCATTGTGTATTTACCATTCTTATAATACAAACAATTTATTAATTACTTTCTTCCAGGATTGCCCTGAATTTGACCTCGTGTTTGAGAATGCCTTTGACCAGTGGGTTGCAAACACAGCCTCCGAGAAATGTACATTCTTTCAAATCCTTCACAATATTTCTCAACGATATCTTTCAGACAAGAAGCCGGAGTTCATAAATTGTCAATCAAAAGTATTGGGAGGTAAGTTTGCATTTGTTATAATGTGACTGTTTTCACATCTGTAACTTTCACTACAGTCATCTCCTAATTAAATTGTAATTAAGATACCATCTGAAAAAAATCATTCCCATCAAAAGGATGCAAGGTGATTATGGTGCACAGCAGGAAAAGGGATTTGCTTGACCCACAGTCTGAGGGGTAAAAACATGTTTTATTTTAAACTCGTTCATTCATCACACAATGTTGAAACCTGCTGCATGTTTCTGTGACGAGGAAAACAGAGTTAACTTTTCAGACTACTCATTAGGACAATAAAACTTAGAAAGCAAATGGGTTTAAAGCTGCCACCAATCACAACCATCTTCCACTCAACATCAATGAGACCAAGGTGTTGATTATAGATCTCAGGAAGGGGAGCCCAAGGAACCATGCATTGGTGGGACAATGATAGAGAAATTTAGAACCTTCAAGTTCCACATATCAGAGGACTTTTCCTAGGGCCAGCATATCAAGGCAACCATGAAGAAGACTCATCAACGCCTAAATTTTCTAAGGAATCTGAGACAACTTAGGAGCATGTCGTTGAAGGCTCCATTGAACTTGTACAAGTGTACGGGGGAAAGTATACTGACTTGTTACCTCACAGTCTGGTTGAAAACCTGAGTGCCGAGAAATGATGCAGAAAGTGGCAAACCCAGGCAAATCCATCAAGGCACCATCCTCCCATCCTTTGAAGACATATCTACATGAGGAGCTGCCTCAAGAAGGCAACCAACATCATAAATGAGTCCCATGACCTGATCACACTCTCTTCTGGCTGCTTCCTTCAAGCAGGGTGTTAAGAAGCCTGAGATCAGCACTCCCCGAGTCAAGAACAGTTTTTTTTCAACAGCTAGCAGGCTCTTGAACTTCCCCATACTACCCTAACCATAACACTATGCCAAGACTTCTCTACACTTTTTATTACATCACATTTTTGTACTAACGACAACTGTGAATATCTAACTATCCTTTTGCAGTCTTCTTTTCTCATATGGTAATTTAATTTTCATTTATGATACATTAGTGTATTTTGCTTACCTGAAGCAAACAAGGAAAAATTTCAGTGCATTTGTACATTGTACTTGTTTAGTTAAGTTTCCAATACCTGCACCCTTTAGCTTTTCAATCAAGGTTATCGGGTTAGGTGCGAACTAATGATTAGAGTACTTGTGAGCTGAATGCCAGGGCCAGTGCTGCTTCTGTGGTATTCACATGACAGTAAAGAAGGAACATTTTTTAAAAAAAACGCAAGTGGTAAAAATATGAAATGAAAACAGAAATTGATGGAAAATCTCAGCAGGTCAGAGGGTGACATTTTTTTTCCAAAGAAAGGGACATCTTGCATTTCTAAAATAAAACTGTTCCTAAACTTGGATGGCCCAAAAGCTTTACAGCCAACAACATTTTTATTGTGATGTAGAAAATGTGCTGCAACTTGCACACTGAAAACAGTAAAATGATAATGTTCAAATAATTGTGACAATGAACAAATAACCATGGGCGGCACGGTTAGCATTGCGGTTTGCGCAATTCTTTTACAGTACCAGCGACCTGGGTTCGAATCCAGTGCTGTCTGTAAGGAGTGTGTACATTCTTTGCATGGGTTTCCTCCAGGTGCTCACGTTTCCTCCAGGTACTCACGTTTACTCCCACACTTAAAAAACATGTAGGCTAATTGAGGTAATTGGGCGGCACAAGTTTTTGGGTTGGAATGGCCAGATATCATGCTGTATATCTAAATTGAAAATGTAAAAAAAAAAATCCATGTCAATTAATTTTCAGGGAAAAGTCTGTGAAGATGCTGGTGAAACTTGCCTGCTCCCTGAATTCATGCAGTTTTTTTTTTGGCAATTATCTGATAAAGCAACAAAATTATGAGGTAATACATCAAAAAGACTGAATGATGGGACTTGGAGATGCAATGGGTTTGAAAGAGAGAGCACAGTCATTAAACTGAGTTCGATAAATGCAGTCTTATTTTTGACATCTGTTCAATGCAGAAAATAGAAATACTATATAAAGGAAGACAAGGTTAACAGTGTGACATAAATCCTTATGAAATAGCTCAGGATGAAGCAGATGGAAAGTAAGAGGCCTTGTTAGATTCAACACCAAACAAGAATGGAAGGGCAGTGAAAAAGATTAATGGGATGTCAAATTGTAGAATTCAAATCCAAGAGGTAGTGATTAAACAGTGCATTGCTCTTGTGAAACCACGCATCCAATTCTGTTCTGGAAGGAATGAGACATTCTCATTTTGGAGGAAGTCCAGAGTGCAGTTATTAAGTTAGTTCATTGTTTCAGGGAATTGAATAATGAGGAAAAATGGGAGAAAGTTGGACTTTTCAGCTTTGAAGTCAGCTTTTGATCTTTGAGGTATGTGAGATATATAAGCATTAAAAAGCTAGATTAATATATTGATTAGGCTTCCAAGCGTATACAGAGGTAAAATGGATGCCCTTGAAATCTTTGAAATATTGGAGTGGCTTTAGTAGGGGTTGCTGAGACCTTACTTTTCTTGATTATGCACTTCAAATGAACCAAGTGGGGTTCCTTTGTAATGTTATGCTGTGAATTTGAGTCTGAATCCATCGTTCCTGCTCTGAAAATGACTTTTTTTTAAGCAAGCATCAGAAACCAATAAACCAATAATATAAGACCGCAAGAAATAGCAGCTAAAATAGACTACTCATCCCATCAAGTCTGCTCCGCCATTAAATCATTTTCCCATTCAGCCTTCTCCCCATATCCTTTGATGTCCTGGCTAATCAAGAATCTATCAATCTCTGCCTTAATACCCAATAACTTGGCCTTCATAACTGCCTTGAGCAACAAATTCTGCAGATTCATCCCCTCTGGCTAAAGAAATTCCTCACAGATCTCTGTTCTAAGTGGACGCCCTTCATTCTGGAAGTTGTGTCCTTTTATATTACTTGACTCTCCCACCACCAAAACAACCTTTCCATCTTTCTACAGCTACTCAATCCATACCTTTCAGCATTCAAAAGTTTCAATTAGATCTTCCCTCCTTCTCAAATTCCAGCGAATACTGTCCAACGGCTGTCAAATCCTCCTCACATGATATCCCTTTAATTCCTAGAATTATCCTTTTATACCTCCTCTGAACCTCTCCAACATACATCAGCACATCCTTTCTTAGATGAGGAGCCCAAAACTGCTCGCAATACTCTGTGAAGTCTTACCAGTGCCTAATAAAGCCTCCAAATCACATTCCTGCTCTTTTATTCTATTCCTCTTGAAATGAGTGCCAGCATTGCATTTGTCTTCACCACTGACTCAACTTTCAAGTTTACCTTCAGGCTATCCTGCACAAGAACACCCTATCCCTTTGCATCTGGGTATTTTCAATTTTCTCCCCATTTAGAAAATAGTCTTCCCATTTATTTTTTTGACCAAAGTACATGACGGTACACTTTCCAACATTGTATTTCATTTGCCACTTCTCTGCCCATTTTCCTAATTTTTTTTAAAGTAATTTTTTAGTTTTCACACTGTGTACCATATCAACCAAAATATATACAAACATTTCTTATTAAATATACACAGTGGTATTTTCTCACTTTTTTACACCCTACCCTCCCCCCCTTCCCACCCCTCTCCAAAACCAATAAATATTCAACATATACAATACAATAAAACCATAAAACAATATCTTCACACAATGAAAAATAAACAAGAAAAATGTGTCATCTACTTTTACAAGTCATTTTGTCTTCTTATCATTTTAGGGGGTGGAGGACCAAGGCAAACCCTCTCTGTTGTGTTCCATGTACGGTTCCCAAATTTGTTCAAATAATGTGACTTTATTTTTTAAATTATATGTTATTTTTTCCAATGGAATACATTTATTCATTTCCATGTACCATTGCTGTATTCTCAGGCTCTCTTCCATTTTCCAAGTTGACATTATACATTTTTTTGCTACTGCTAAGGCTATCATAATAAATCTTTTTTGCGCTTTATCCAATTTGAGGCCTAATTCCTTACTTCTTATGTTACTTAGAAGAAAGATCTCTGGATTTTTTGGAATGTTATTTTTTTTGTGATTTTATTTAATATCTGATTGATCATCCCAAAACATTTTCACTTTTGTACATGCCCAAATTGTATGTAATGTTGTTCCAATTACCTTCTTACAGTGAAAACATCTATCTGATAATGTTGGATCCCATTCTTTTAACTTTTGAGGCATGATATATAGCCTGTGTAACCAATTATACTGTATCATGCGTAACCTTGTGTTTATTGTATTCTTCATAGTTCCAGAACATAACTTTTCCCATGCGTCATTTTTTATCTTTATGTTTAAATCCTTTTCCCACTTTTGTTTAGGTTTATAGCTTATTTCATCATTTTCTTTAACTTGCAGCTTGTTCGATATATGTATATATTCGTTATAAATCTTTTAATTATCATTGTGTCTGTAATCAAATATTCAAAGCTGCTTCCTTCTGGTAATGTCAAGTTGTTTCCCAATTTATCCTTTAAATAAGCTTTCAGTTGATGATATGCAAACATTGTACCATGAGTTATTCCATATTTGTACTTCAACTGTTCAAATGTTAATAAATTATTTCCCAAAAAACAACTTTCTATTCTTTTGATTCCTTTTCTCTCTCATTCTCTAAAGTAAAGATTATCTATTGTAAAAGGGATTAGTGGATTTTGTGTCAATAACAATTTTGGTATTTGGTAATTTGTTTTTTTTCCTTTCTAAGTGGACCTTCTTCCATATATTAAGTAAATGATGCAATACTGGTGAGCTTTTATATTGCACCAGCTTTTCATCCTACTTATAAAGTATATGTTCTGGTACCTTCTCCTCTATTTTATTTAGTTCTATCTTAGTCCAGTCTGGTTTTTCCCTTGTCTGGTAAAAATCTGATAAATACCTTAATTGTGCGGCTCTATAATAATTTCTAAACTTTGGTAACTGCAAACCACTTTGGTTATACCTCTCTGTTAATTTATCTAACACTACCCTTGGTTTTCCCCCTTTCCACAAGAATTTCCTAAGTTAATTAAAGAATTTCTCTGTTAAGGGAATTGGTAACGATTGAAATAAATATTGTATCCTTGGGAAAATATCCATTTTAATGCAATTTACCCTCCCTATCAATGTTAGCGGTAATTCTTTCCAATGTTCTAAGTCTTCCTGCAATTTCTTTATTAGTGGCTGATAATTTAGTTTGTACAAGTGGCTTAAATTATTATCTAACCTGATCTCTAGGTATCGGATTGCTTGTGTTTGCCATTTAAATGGTGATTCTTTTTTAAATTCTGTATAATCCGTGTTACTCATTGGCATCACTTCACTTTTATTTGCGTTGATCCTGTACCCCGATATTTCTTCATACTCCTTCAATTTCTTATGTAATTCTTTTATTGATATTTCTGGTTCTGTTAGGTATACTATGATGTCATCTGCAAATAAGCTGATTTTATACTCCTTCTCCTTTATTTTTATCCCTTTTATTTTATTTTCTATTCTTATCAGTTCTGCCAAAGATTCTATTGCTAAGGCGAACAATGAGGGGGAGTGTGGACATCCCTGTCTAGTTAACCTACTTAATTTAAATTGGCTTGATACATATCCATTTACTGTTAACTTTGCCAATGGTCCATTATACAATGCTTTAATCCAATTAATATATTTTTCTGGTAGATTGAACCTCAGTAATACTTTAAATAAATAGTTCCACTCTACTCTGTCAAAGGCTTTTTCTGCGTCTAAAGCAACAGCCACTGTTGGCTTCTTATTTCCTTGAACTGCATGAATTAGATTAATAAGTTTACAGACATTATCCGCTGTTCGTCTTTTCTGAATAAATCCAGTTTGATCTTGTTTTACTATTTTTGGTACACAATCGGCCAATCTGTTTGCTAATAATTTTGCTATTATTTTATAATCTGAGTTAAGTAGAGATATTGGTCTATATGATGCTGGTGTTAATTGATCCTTCCCCGTCTTTGGATTTACTGTAATTATTCCTGTCTTACATGAATCTGGCAAGTTTTGCGTTTCTTCTATCTGGTTCATTACTTCCAGGAGAGGAGGAATTAATAACTCTTTAAATATTTTATAGAATTCTATTGGGAATCCAATCTCTCCTGGCGTTTTATTGTTCGGCAGCTTTTATAACATATCCTGTACTTCCTCTATTTCAAATGGTTTTATCAGTTTGTTTTGTTCCTCTTCTTGCAATTTTGGCAGTTAAATTTTAGCTAAGAACTCCTCTGTTTTATCATCTTGCCCCTCGTTCTCAGTTTGATACAATTGTTCATAAAATTCCTTGAAGTTTTCATTAATCTCTGTTGGGTTATATGTAATTTGTTTGTCCTTTTTCCTTGAAGCCAATACAGTTCTTTTAGTTTGTTCTGTTTTAATTTGCCAGGCTAATGTGTTTTTTCTCCCAGTTCGTAATACTTTTGCTTTGTTTTCATTATATTCTTCTCCGTACGTTTGTAATGTTTTGTATTTTTTTTTTGTCCTCCAATTCTCTCTTTTTCATTATATCATCCCTTTTTACTAGTTCCTTTTCTGTACTTACTATCTCCCTTTCCAACTGCTCTATTTCCTGATTGTAATCCTTTTTCATCTTAGTTACATAATTTATTTTCTGCCCTCTAATGAAAGCTTTCATTGCATCCCATAATATAAATTTGTCTTTCACTGATTCCGTGTTTATTTCAAAATATGTTTTAATTTGGTGTTCAATAAACTCTCTAAATTCCTGCCTTTTAAGTAACATGGAGTTTAACCTCCATCTGTATGTTCTCGGTGGGATGTCCTCCAGTTCTTTTGCTACTAACAGGGGTGAATGATCAGATAGTAGTCTAGTTTTATACTCAGTTTTATTAACTCTCCCTTGAATATGGGCTGACAAAAAAAAATATCAATCCTTGAGTATGTTTTATGCCTACTCGAATAATATGAATATTCCTTCTGTCTTGGGTGCTGCTTCCTCCATACATCCATAAGTTTCATTTCCTGCATTGATTTAACCATAAATTTGGCTACTTTATTCTTTTTGCTTGTCTTTTGTCCAGTTTTATCCAACATTGGATCCAAATTAAGGTTAAAATCCCGTCCTATCAATATATTTCCTTGTGTATCTACAATCTTCAAAAAAATATCAAAATAACTTTTGATCCTCCTCATTAGGTGCATATATATTGAGCAAATTCCAAAATTCTGAGTATATCTGACACTTTATCATTACATACCTCCCTGCTGGATCTATTATTTCCTCCTCTATTTTGATTGGTACATTTTTATTAATTAATATAGCTACACCTCTAGCTTTTGAATTTTATGATGCTGCCGCTACGTGTCCTACCCAGTCTCTCTTTAATTTATGATCCACTTCAGTTAGATGCATTTCCTGCACAAATGCTATATCTATTTTTTTTTCTTTTTATGTAAATTTAATAGTCTCTTCCTTTTAATTTGGTTAAGTATTCATTTAATGTTTATGGTCATATAGTTCAGCGTGGCCATCTGATATCTTGTTTACACCTCATTTCTGCTTCCTCACCACCTCCATCCCCCTTTTCCCCATTCTCATCTCTCAGTTTTCCCTTTTTAAACTCAATGTATGACAACACATTTAAAATGTAAAATACTCCAACAATTCCCACACCCAATATTACCTTAACCCCAAATGCCCCCCCCCCTCTCTGAGTTGCCCCTTATCCCTTGCTGGGCAACCACAACTCCCCTTTCCATTTGGATTGCGATCTTGCTCGCAAACGTCAACTAATTTTGCAGTGACGGTTATTCTCTCCCCACCAACCCCTCCCCCAAAAACACTTTTATTTTACACATATAACAAGGCTCTCTCTTTTTTCCCCTACTTCCTTCCTTCCCTTCTCTTTTCCCTCTTTAGTTCTTCACATATACATTGTTTTTACATCTTTATATATACTTTATCACCGTTCTTCATTCTTATTACATCGTTTCATCTCTTCTTCTGTCCTGCAAGCATTCTGCAAATTCTTGTGCTTTCTCTGGATCCGAGAACAGTCAGTTTTACTCCTCGGGTATAAATATTTTAAGCACAGCTGAATGTCTTAACATGAATTTATAATCTTTTTTCCATAGGATCGATTTTGCTGTATTAAACTCCTTCCTCTTTAAGAGTTCAAATCTTATGTCTGGGTAAAAAAATATTTTTTACCCTTGTATTCCAATGGTTTATTGTCTTCTCTAATTTTATTCCTTGCTCGTTCCAGTATATTTTCTCTTATCATGTATCTCAAATATTTTACTAAGATGGATTTTGGTTTTTGATGTATCTGCAGTTTCGGTGCTCGTCTTCTGTGTGTCCTTTCTATTTCCGTTCCTTCCTGCATTTCTGTCATTCCCAGGACCTTTGGGATCCATCCTTTTATAAATTCCTTCCTAACTGTGCCTTCTTCACCCTCCTTCAGGCCCACTATTTTTATGTTGTTTCACCTACTATAATTTTCCAACATATCAATTTTCTGAGATAACAACTCTTTTGTCTCTTTAATATTTTTGTCACTTTCTTCCAATTTTCCTCTTGTCGTTTACTTCCATTTCTACAGCCGTTTCTCGTTCTTCCACATTTTCTATTCTTTTCCCTATTTCTGCCATGACTAGTTCTAATCTTTGCATTTTATCTTCTGTTCTTTTCATTTTTCTTTTAATTGCATTAAATTCTAATGACAACCATTCTTTTAATGCTCCCATTTGTTCTTCAAAAAAAGCTTTATCTATATTCTGTCCATCTGTTTTACCTTCTATTTCTTGTGAAGATCTTGGTCTTCTTCCTCCTCTTCTGTGTCTGTACCTGTGTTTGTGTCTTCTTCCTCTTTGTACTTGTATCTCTTCTGATTTTCCTGATGAGTTGCTTGTATCACTTTGTCGGGCCTCTTCTTGCTGGGCCTCTTGCTGTTTGTCGTCCCCTACTGCGCTGCTCATCTGTCGGGCCTCCTGCTGCTGCTCCTCTTGCCATTCACCCCGTCGACTTTCTTTCTCGCCTGGTACCTCACTCCCTCTCCTGCCGCCTTCTTCATCTTCCAGCTGAGAGCCTTGGTGTCGGGCGTCCCTCAGCTGGTCAAGCTGTGGTTGCCCGCTCCTCGGCTGAGCCCCCCTCCCATCTGTGTTTTCTTTTACCTTTGATTGCGCACTGCTCATATATGACTCCTCGTGCATGCGCAGTTGTTGTGCACTTTTGTTTTGCTCAGAGAGCCATTTTTGCAGTACACCGGTCAGAGGTTTGCAACTCCGCAGGGCTGGCATCTCGGAGAACTGACTTTCTTCGCCACCACGACTCCCTCTTTCTTCGTGCAGGTAAGGCCTTCTTCTTTCTTTTCCAGTGACTTTTCTTCTTTTTTTTCCCCGTTGTTTTTACTTTTTCCTTCTTGGGTGCCATCTTCTTCCTCTTCTCTGTAACTTTATCTTCTATTTCTTATATTTTATATTTGTTGAACTTTGTCTTTTCTTGACTTTTTTTCTGGAGAGGGCCACTACTCCATCACATGACTCCTTCCCCCCCCCCCTCCATTTTCCTAATCTAAGACCTTTCATAGCCTCCCTGTTGCCTCAATATTAGCTGCTCCTACATGTACCTTTGTATCATCTACAAACCTGGCTTCAAAGCTATTCATTCTATAATCTAAATCATTGATTTACAGCATAAAAAGATGCAGCCCACATCAACTCCTATGGAACACCACCAGCAACCGGCAGCCAACCAGAATATGATCCCTATATTCTGACTCTCTGCTTCCTGCCAATCGGCCAATGCTCTAACCACACTCTCATCTTTCCTGTTATACCATATGCTCTTGTTAAGTAGCCTCATGTGCGACACCTTGTCAGAACGGTTCTTAAAATCCAAATACGCAACATCCACTGCATTTCCTTTATCTAGTCTGCTTGTCACTGCTGGGTTTAAAGCAAAAGTGAAAGCAAATTGGGCAAAAGCTTTGGAGTGATGTGTTGCATGGTGCACTCTTATCTGTATAAACCAGAGGCTACACACACCCTCCCACCCACGTCAATTTTACTTGGTTTTCATGCCCAACAATATATCAACCTCCCCATAAAGAACATTTCTTTAAGGAACATGTATTTTGTGAATAGTTAGGGCATTTTTACAGCTGACTCTCAAGGACTGAAGAAGCAAGGAAGTAGAGTACAACTCCTGACCATCTGAAATGGTCGGGACCACACCTACATCTGATAAACGTTTTTTTCAGAGAACTGGTCATTTTTTTAAAAATAGCCCAGTAGCAACAGCAAATTGTATCAATGGTTTAAAAAACAGCAAGGGAATGCTTTTTAAGCATAAAAACAATGTTTAATTCTCATCAAAAATAAATTCTGGCCACCACCAATTTAGGATACTGACCAACTCTACTGCTGCCAGTCCCCAAGAGGCTTCCCAGGCTGGTGGAGCATTCACTGGCGAGTTGGCGGGCTCCTTTCTCCTCGGGCATTGAAGTCTCCTGGCTCCCGAGTCGCAACTCTGAATCCTCCCCTAAGCCTTTCGTACACACACACCAGGGAGTGCAGTGTGTATGTGCAGTAGTAGGCCGAGGGGAGGGTTCGGAGTTGGGAGCTCCATTGTGCTGAGAAGGGAGGGAAGGGAAGAGAGAGAAAGAAGTGGTGAGGGAGAGAGCGAAGGGGTGAGGAAGTGGAGAGGAGGGAATGCCACTGAGCCTGAGGTCCCGCTCTTGCCCGGGAGGCCACACTCCTTGATGACACCGGGTCAAAGGATTCTTTGGACTGCTTGCGGCTGGGAGACAGTGGCAGCATGCAGTTTGAGAGGGAGGGTTGGAGAGAAAAGTCAAAAGGGGGAAGGTAAAGAAATGGAAAGAGAGGGGAGGGAGTTACCTGAAATGAGGACAATCGTCGTTCTAATTTCATGTCGATTTAATTTTTTTAAATCTGTGATGTCTGTTCGGCTCCAAAAAAAATTCAAATAGTGAAGATTTATGATTTGTTTCAGATATTCTCATTTATCTGAAATTCTTTTAAAAATTTGGGTAAATGAGAATTTTGGAGAATCCAATTTTAGATTATCAGAGTTGTACTGTAATTCATTTTGGCCTGCTATTTGCTTGGCACAGTGTGCAGATTCCTTTAATTTTTTTGAAAAACATTTGAAAGACAAGTACTATTGACAATGTGCAACCAAATGTGAGATTTCCTTCCAGGTATTGTACTCGTGGGGGGCATTTCAAATTCTGTGTGTTTATGGAATATTCTTTTCAGTTTGTATCTGTCAAGACCAGGAAATGTTATTTGATTTTCAGTGAAAGATGAGTACTTGGTTGTTTTAAATAAAATCTTCAAAATGTTCTGGTATCAATATGAAGACTCTTACTGTGATGGAGTTGTATAATTATACAGCATGAAGCAGCCCAATCTGTACCCTTCTGAATGAATTACATATCCCAGCTCTTGATCAACACCTATGCTCATTTAAATAAGTTTTAAATGTTGTTAGAAACCCAGCTTCAACCACTCTCTCAGTGGATTCCAGGTATTCATCACTCGTTGGGTTAAGAAAGTCCCCCTCATACCCCAGCTAAATCTCTTCTTCCTCATTTTGAATCTGTCTCCTAGTTTTATCTTTGTCTGATATGGGAAATTTTTTCGTGCAGCCTATCCATAGTTTTATATCCCTTAGTCACATTCCTGTTGAATCACCTCTGTTCCAGAGATCAAACCTCACTTGTCCAGTATTTCCTCGCATAGTATTTCCTCGCAACTGCACTGTCCATTTCAAACATTTTCCTTCCTCATTCAAGGATCTCTGAACTTGTCCTCCAAGGTCCCTCTGTACATCAGTATTCCCCAAGATCTGACTTTCCACAGTGTATCCTCTTTCAAAATGCATCACCTCACTCTTAAACTCCACGTTCGATTTTATAGCCCTTTTCACCAACACATCGATATCTCTCTGCAGCCAATTACAACTTTCCACACCTGCAACAACTCCGCCAGTCTTTGTGTCATTCGCAAATTTACCAAGACTGTGTCCGCAGTCGGGAAGGTGACGTGAAGATAAAATGACCTGGCCCCTCTGTTTAGCAGCATTATGGCTTTGTTTTTATCTGTTTCCACTAACTGCAGTAATAGTGATTCCAGTTCACCCTCAGACCTCAGGAACAGCATGACTGTTTTAAAGACTAATGCAAAAGTGTTCACAATATCAATTTTAATTCCACCTATTTCTTAAAATAAATTAATTTATTCCAGATTAAAAATGCAGATATCAGTAAGGGTGACTCTTCATGACACAATGGGACTTGTTGAAGACCTGTGTGGTTTAATAAACTTTTTAAGAGGCAAGTTGCCCTTGTAAGTTGGTCTGTGTTGAATCTAGAATCTCTGCAATTGACTAAAGTTACCATCTTAAAGTGACTCTGTAAACCAGACCCACAATGCAAGTAGTGGTATATTTATCAAATTAACTGGAATAATTCAGCAAGTTGGCATATCACCAGCATTTCAAGACCATTCGGAAATGAGCACTTTGTCAGTGTCCTGTAAATAAATACATATAGGCCTTTTTTTTCCCAATTAAACCCCACACATTGATAAGGTGACATACAGTGGTTGAAGACACCAGACTGTAGATGCTGGAATCTGGATCAAAGAACAATCTGTTAGTGCAGCTCAGAAGGTTAGGTAGTATCTGTGGAAGCAGAAGGGTGATTGGATTGCAGCCTGACCTGCAGCATTGTAATGGAGGATTTAGACCATGGTTTTGCTTATACAAGGCTGAGTATCAGTAACCTACTTTGAGAATAATATATGAATCAGCAGACATAATCTAATTTACACCATGAGGCTCAGAGATGCAGTTGTCTTTTGTTGGTCGCAAACTGTCAGGAGACCTTGAAGATAAGTAAACCATTTATTCAAAGTGTTTAGGTATGAGTCAACAATGTTTGGGTAATATAAGCCATGGTCCCGCTGTTGAAGTTTCAGACTCTCTGAGGGGTGGAAAAGTCTCTCAGCAAGAAGAAGAACTTCTAGAGTCCAGCCAATGTCCCGGTCGGGGAGGTGGAGAAGCTGCTACCGGCGCCCCGACAACCCACTACAAGTGTGTGGTCATTGCCTTGCTTTAGCAGTTGGGACCAGTCCAGGCATTGATAAGTATAATTGGGAAGGGCTTTCATATTGTAGTTTAAAATCAGCTTTAGATTTAGTAATAAAGATTTGTATAAACTGAAGTGCTCTCAGCATGTGTCTCTTTTTTTTTCGGTGACCAATCTAAAACAAACAAAGTGAGAGGTACAAATTTACCCAGGACAATTGGCGTAGTCGGCAGGATCAGTTTGCCTTTACCTGGAAGGGGCGCCAGTATACCTTCACCCGCTTCCCTCAGGGCTATGTACACTCTCCCACTATTTGCCACAGCCTAATTGCCTGTGATTTGGAGGCGGTGCCAGTATTGCCTTCTCTCTCGATTCACCATTATATTGATAATGTGATGATCCAAGGGGCCACGGAAGAGATGGTACAGGAAGGTATGGAGAATGTCCAAGATACCCTGATGCAAAGAGGATGGGCCATTAACCTCACCAAGGCGCAGGGCCCATCCCAGATGGTTATTTTCCTTGGAATTCAGTGGCATGCTGGAGAACAGGTTGCCGTGCCAGACTGTATGGGTAAATGTTACGTCCTAGTAATGGTTGACACCTTTTTTGGCTTTGTTTTTGCTTTTCCCACCAAGACGGCTGACCAAGCTAGCACTATCCAAGGACTAAACCATTTAATTACTCGTTATGATGTACCAGAGGAGATTCAGTGTGATAATGGCTCGCACTTGTCCGGAAAGGTTAGGCAGTATCTGTGGAAGCAGAAGGGTGATTGGATTGCAGGTCGAGGCCCTGCATCAGAGCTAAGTGAACAGAGGGAAGGTGATCAGTACATTGAAGTGAGAGGGAGATTTGAAACAGAGTCTGGTAGGTAATAGATGGAACCAGATGATGGGCAGATAGATCCGAGTAAGGGATGCCTGACCTGCAGCATCCATGGAGGCAACTCATGAGCAGGAAACATTCCTGACCTTGGCCCATCACTTAAAGTCAACTCCTCTTCCTCACCTTTGCTTTTACTCTCACTACCAGCTTTTCTCCTATTTTTTGTCTGGTCAGATGTGCAGCGATTGTACAGTGGCCACTCTTTAAGAACTTACTTGTGGATAGCAACATTATTCAATCCTGAAAGGCATCACAGTCGATGCACACCACACTGCACCATGTTCTCTATCAATGTTTTTCAGTCTACTTTCTGGCAGGATGTACATGGCAGAGTAGCATTTGGAACACTACACAATTGCTTTCTATGTGAATGAGTGTAATATCATACTTTTGCCACAGTGTCCACTCCTTAACAGCTCAAACTGTTGCCGATATGCTTTGCTGAGGGGAATAATGTGAGTATTTCTGTGGAATTTCCAATAGTATGTTAGCTAAGATAAGCTAAGCCAAGGAAAGACCAAGAGTTCTAATGGCAGTTTGATCAAATGCTCATTCCTATCTCCTCATGTTTAAGAGTCCACAACAAAGTATGTGTCCACTTCAAAATATCTCGAGGTACTTTGGAGCATTTGCACACAATGAACAAAATTTAACAATGAACATTGTAAAACTTGGTCAAAGTTGGTAAATCATAAAAGCAGAAAAAAGACAAGTGAACAAAACAGGTTTGGAGAGGTCATTCTAGAGCCAGGGGTCTTGAAGTGGTGGAACAGTTAATTCAAGATTGTTGAGGAGAACAGAATTGGAGGAGCACATATTTTACAGGTTTGTAAGGGTAGATAAGATTAATAGTTGGGCAGGGAAGGCATGACTTGAACACTTTAAACTGGGGCTTCAAGTTCCTGGAGGTAACTAACATTATCAACACACATTATCAGCAGGTGATTGTTTCAGTTATAGTTCACTGCCCACTTGAGGGAATGCACTGTCTGGGAACCGGTCACTTTGAATGTACTGTGAGAATAATAATGTGGTAGATAAGTCAGCGAGAATACAAGTCTATTGATCAAAAGACCTCAATTCAAATCCAACCAAAACTGCATGTGAGTTTTATTTCAGAAAATTGAATAAATTTTAAATAAAAGCTAATCACAATGAGCACAGAATCTTTGTTTTTATGGTGTGTCATTCATATCCAGTAGAGAATCTGGCAGATTTGCCATGTATGATCGATATTTGCCATGTATAATCAATATGTGACTCTCAACTTCCAGTTCAGTTTTGGGATAAATAACCATGAACAGTAAATGATATAATTACCAGTGACTTCATATGGCATGAAGAAAGCAATCAGTATTCCAATTGGTGTGTTCCTCACCTATGCTGAACCTCTGTCTCTGAGCAATCCAGCAATCACCTGGTGATCCACGACCATATCACTACTGACCCAGCTCACGAAGATTTTAGTGCTTAAGATTAAGCTTAGAACTAGAAATGTTCTTTTCATCCTCTCTGATCAACCTGTTTGGTTGGTTGAAGAAAAGAGATCCTCAGATCATAATTTTTCAGTTAGGCTAGCATATATTTGTTGAAAGGATGAGGGGAAAGAGCAAATGATGCAGTGATAATTCTGGGCAGATATGATTGTTGCTGCTTGATTTCCAGTACTCAGCCAATAGCCAGTGTGGCTATTTAAATGGTTTGTGTCTCTATGTTTTGGGTATTTTTTGAACCCCTACTTCGACTTTTCAACAATGATGACTCATTAACATTAATGACCATTTCAGACAGACAATAAGAAAAAGCCTGAATTTTCTTCAAGTGCGCCAAGTAGCTTTTCTTTTTCTCAGTTCATTGGATGATGTTTTCCTCTGAAACCCATCAGGTAATTCAGCTGGATTGGATTGTTCATCTCTTTTGCAACCAGCAGCTTTGAATGATGCATTTAAATGATTTCTAAAATCTTACATGATGCTTTAATGTACCGTCATGACATACTGCGAGCAACAGAAGTGTTTCAGCATCATTTTATTTGATGCAGACAGTAAGAATTGTTTTTCTATTTTTCTCTTTTGCCCACGGCAGTAAAATACAAGGTGATAGATCATATGAGAAAAGAAGAAAAACAATATTTACACTCCTAAAGATGGGGCAGAAAGAGAAATAACTGGGATACACAATATAGGCCCTTTCATGCAGTGAGAAAACCTGACTGTAAAGGCATAGATTCTCCACCCTTACGTTGGGAGACTTGCCTCTGTGAATGCGCCGTGGCCAGCTCCAAGACGCCAACTGCAGTCCCTCTCAGGGAAAGATCATCGGCAGAGCGCAGCACTCCGCCGCCTCACATGAATGTACAGCTTCTGCAAGCGGCTGGTCAAGGGGTGGGTTGATGACGTCGCAATTACGCCGTCAGCCCGCAACCCATCTTCCCTCTCTCTCCCACCCACTCACCTCTCTCCCTCCATGACCCCCTCAGGTCAGGGGCTGACTGCAGGGGCTGTCAGGGCAGGGGCCATCCGAGGGCAGCCAGTGCAGGCTGTGACAGCCCCACCGGCCACTCTGGCACCTCACTGGGCCACTCAACTGGAACTGTTCTGGGAAACACAGTGTGGTTCCAGTTGTATGGGGGAATTATGGGTAGGGAAGACTGCCTTTACTGTGCCACATATTTATGACCAATGGCACTACAGCACCAGTCCTGTTTCCCCCCCCTCCTCCCCCCCGCCATTGGCTCCAGAGGGTACCTCAAAGAGCTGCTCAACATAAGTGCGATGTAGGAGCAGCCTTTTAGGGGTTCTCCATGAAAGGTAAGTTTATGTTTGCCCTCCGCACTTATAGCCGGCCTCCAGGTGGAGACCTGGCATGAAAGGGCCTTATGTAGATTGGTGGATAGAGTAATGCAATAAAGTCAATTATGTATTTGGTATTCTGGGTTTTATAAGTAAAAATACAGGGTTCAAAACATATATTCATTCCCAGCTGGAGTATCATGTTTAATTCTGGGAACTCTACTTGAGCAAGGATGTTTAAGTTTAGAGGTGGTGGGGGGGGGGGGGGGGGGTGGGAAACAAATCTATCAGAATGGTTCCAGGGATAGAATGGTCATGTGGGAAACTGAAGTGGATGATGATCTGCTGGGAGTGGAGAAGGCAACAGATTTGTGGGGAAACACAAGAACTGCAGATGCTGCAGTCTTAAGCAAGCAATGAGAAGCAGGAGGGAAAAAGTAAGTCAGACAACATCCATGGAGAGAAATGCACAGCCATCATTTTAGGTTGGGACCCTTCTTTGAGACGTATCTGTTTTTAATTGAGTAAATGAAGATAAACTGTTTACGTCAGCTAAGGGATCAATAACCAGGTCTAATGTAATTGAGGGGGGGAAAAAAAAGGCAACTTGCAGGAATGCGCACAATTTGATCAGGATGGTGAATACATGGCCTGATAGGGTGGTGACAACAGAGGTAATGTTTGTTTTAAAAAGGGAAATGGCTAAGTAATTGAAGGAATATAAGTTTCAGAAAATTAGGAAAGAGGAATGGGCTTGCCCCATTTGCTCTTAAAAGAATAAGGCAGATTTGATCAAATGACCACCTTCTGTAGAGTAGTACTTTTCAATCTGGAATGCGTGGTATCTGCAATAGATTTTTTATATATTTCCTGAGCAATAAATAATATGAATGTGCAAGTGATTATTTTTTCCCATAAGTCTATTTGTTGGAAGTGCAGTAAGTCATTCCAGATATGCCCTTTTCCAAAAAGTTATTCTACATACCGATACAAAACTTGGCTGATGAATCCTCAGTGTACCAGGTTGGCTATGCTTGTTGTCAGAAGTACAAATTCTCACACATGAGTCTCTTTAAAATTGATGACACGACAAGCTTTATTTACAAGTCTGCAGAGTTGGACTCAACTGGCTTCTCGCCAAGTCAAGCCCCGATACATACAGTGCATTGATTTTTATACCTTTTTTGTTTGTCCTTCCCCTTCTTTTTAACACTGTTTTAATTGGTTAGTTTTTGCAAAATCATCCTAAGTACACTTGCATTTGTAATTATCATGTTTGTTACGTACACTACGAACTCTACACACACTAAATTCTGTTTCTCACTCTTTTTATCAATCTTTGGCTCCTACATGTCTCTCTGTGACCATGAAAATCTCTGTTTGTTATAACATTGTCTAGCTGAACTTTTATGGTAAGCTCCCTGTCTATTCTGGCTTCCCCTTTTATGATTAATCATCACATTTTAACTTAAGCCCTTTTTAACCTAAATTCTCTATCTATAACACTTGTTTTGATCTTTTGTTCAGTAATTTTACTTCATAGAACATAATATAGGAATGGGAATAGGCCATCTGGCTCCACCATTCAATATCAGGCTATGGTCTCAGCTCTGCCTATCTGCCTTTTCCCCATAACCCTTAATTCCTTAATTATGTAAAAAATCTTTTGAACAGTGTCTGAAATATATTTAATGAGATGGTAGCTAATGTTAGTTAATGGTAGTTAACTCTATAGGTAGTCCCCGATTTGCAACCATAATTGGGACCAAAGAATTGGTCATATCTCAGAATGGGCGTAAGTCAGAATTTTGCCCACGTGTGTGGAGTACTAAAGTCTTAAAGCAAACTTTAATTACCAATTTTGAGGCGTTTTCTCTGAATTCTCATTTTTACCTTTCAGTGGAAACAAGTTTCCTGCCTCTATCTTATTCTATCCCTTTCATTGCAGTGAGAAGAAAATGTTTTTTTCCATTGAAAGGAAAGATCTTTCAGTGCAGAAGGGGTAACAAAAAAAAGACTAACTCTTGATTGGGATTGCTGTTTCCCAGGTGGTTCCCCTGGATCAATGGCAAGGAGAGACCCACTGGTTTGTCTTGTCCATCACCTGATAGTCACTTCGACAGACCCCTTGGGTATTGCATAGCAGGGAGAAATCGGAGAGCAGTTGACTGGATGATGAATACTCTGCAAAGTATGATTGGGATTGCAGTAAAAGCCAAAATTGAAACATGTTTGGAGTTCAAGGTACTTTCTGAAAAAGGCCATAAGTTTTTTTAATATCATTGTAGAGATGATATATGGCATCAGTTTTGAGAAGGGTAATGACTGGAACGCCGCTTGTTTATACTGTGAGTGTACAGGCAGGAAATTGAAAGAATTGAGTGATGAGTTCCAGTGAGACTTACCCAGCTGTGGCCAATGGAGCAGTGATGAGCTCCTGCAGGGAGGGGGAAATAGCAATCTTAACCATATGCACAGCATAGACTCTCAGACCAAAAGAATTATACACAGCTTGATGACATATTCTTATTAATGCTGCTTTTTGAACTATTTCATTTTGCTGCATTCCAACACAGTGGAGAATTTAAAAACCTAAGGTTTTTCCAAAGGGAAAATCACACTAAAAGTGTACGTGCATATTAAGAGAGTGATATTGCAAAATTACTCTTGTTTTTCCTGTTCAACAGAGAGCATCAAACCTACCTTTGACACAAATCACTCCACTAATTTCTGACATTCCCTCTCTTGGGCATTTTTTTCTTTGTTCTTAAACTTTTTATTCCAATTTCTGTACTTCCTTTTTGTGTGTCCTATTTTTCTACTTGTACCTGCTTTTTGCAGTGGTTCTCACTTCCTACGTGAGACTGTTTCTCTTTCTCTGCCCAATGGTTCTCTTTCCCTGAGCGTAGGCCCTCTGAATTTTGAATTACTGTAATTTGTCTTTTGCCTTCTGCAGTTCCTAGATTTTATTTTATCTCATTTTTTTGTCTCGCTTTCTCAATTTCTGATGCTTCCACCTTTCTCTGCCTCACTTGTCCTTTTCTTCCTTCCTCCTTCCCACTCTCTCTCCCAGTTGGTGCCATCTCTCTCCTCTCCTCCCCCAGATGCCTTATTGTTTGTTGTCACCCCTCTGCACCCCCATCCTCTCCAGAATTTCTAAGTTACATGCCGTTATTCTGCCTCCCTCAATTGTTTTACAAGCTACACTCTGTCATTACCTTACCAAGTTCATTCATTCATTCAATCATTCTACATAACTTGTTCCTTTGCCTTAGAAATGGTGAAAGGTTTACCAGAAAAATGGAAATTAGTATACGCTATTCAAAGGGACTGCATTGTTCCTTCACATTATTTCCAGTGGTGGTACAAGCTGGCAATTACATTTTGATGGCAGTTTTTTTCTTATTGATCTTAAGAGCACAGGAATTGTTTTGGAATTGAAATGTCACATTGATGAGGTTGAAGGTGCACTCTTGCAGAAATTTACAGTAAGGTTCATTGCAGGTTGATGGTATTTGGAAGGAGTGCTGCCTTCAGAAAGGCAGTTGCAGTACCTGACATAATGTACGTTTTTTAAAATATTTTAAATTTTTTATAAATATACATAGTAAAATCTTCACTATCACAATATATTAAAATTTTTCATACTAAAAAAAAAGAAAAAGCCCTCCCCCTTCCTACAAAATATAAATCCACACACCGTCGAGCTCACATTTATATTATCCACAAAAAAATTTGTGGGGAAGTCACACCTGTTTATATTGGAACAGCATTTGTTATTATTATAATTGGGCCCCTATATGGTCCAAATATGGCTGCCATATCTTGACAAATGTGTCGTACTTTTTAGATTGTATATAATTTTCTCCACAGGTAGACATCTATTCATCTCTGCAGTCCATCACGCTATGAATAAGGGAAAATTGTATTTCCAAGTAATTGCAATACACTTCTTAGCCACTACTAAAGCTACTTTGACAAAAGAAATTTTTAATTTAATTAACTTATTACTTATTTCAATAAAATTACTCAAAGGATAAAGCTCTGGGCCATCTGCGAAAGCTACCCTGTTATGCTTGTCAACATTTCAGCAATATCCTGCCTGCCAAAAATGCCTCACCTTCACACACGACCACATCGCATGTAAAAAGGTTCCTGTTTCTATCCTACATCTAAAACACATCTCTGATATTTTAGATTTTGACCTATGTAGCTTTTGTGGTGTGTGATATCATTGGTATAGAAAGTTATACTGAACCAATCCATATCTTGCATTTATAATTGGTCATATTATCCAAACACAAATCAGACCAATATTTTTCTGATATCAAAACACCCAAGTCCGACTCCCATCTCTCTCCTGACCTCTGTAAACCTGGTTTTGCACTTTCACTCTGGTGAGCATTGTACATTATTGTTATAAACTTAGGTGTTTTCCCCAGCCTGATCATTCGCTCCATTTCACTAATTTCAGGTGGGACCAATGTTGGCCCCCATCTTTCCCTCAAGAATTATCTTAGCTGGAGAAAACAAAAGAAATTTCCATTAGCTACTCCATATTTCAGTTTTAGTTGAGCAAAAGACACAAGTCCCCTCTTCAATGTATCTTATTTCTTTGACATACCAGGAGTTTAATATTCTGTTACATATATTCATAGCAACAACATGTTCTTACATAATAGTGGTCTTAATCCCTGCTTTTTTCTCAGTTCACTCATTGTTTTCTTGCCAAACTTTGATCCTATGTATTAATATAGGATTATCTGTCTTTTTTGTTACTGGCTTAACACTCCACTTTTTGAGAAAATCTTTTGCTGCCCCCTCTTTCATTGAGTGTCATCCTATTTGACTCCAAGTGGAGGGCTGCCTTCCTCAAAGAAAGATGAAAGAAATTTGGCTTGTGCTGACAAATAATACTTTCTAAATTCTGGTAGCCAAGTCTTCCCATCTTATAATCCCACATTAATTTTTCCAGCAAAATTCTTGGCACTTATCATTCCATAGGAATTGCTCAATGCAATATTTAATAATTTAAAGAAATTTTTCAGCAAAGAAATAGGCAGTGATTGAAAAAGATATTGTAATCTTGGCATCACTTTCATTTTGACACAATTAACCCTTCCAATCAAAGTAATCGGCAAATCTTTCCATTTCTGCAAATCCTTCTCTATCATAGAAACGTAGAAACAAGGGAGTATAATTAATTTATACAAATTTCGTAGGTTACTATCAATCATTTTTCCTAAGTATATCTGCTTTCCATTTGAATCAACATTTTTGATATTTTTCATAATCAAAATTCGTCAATGGCATTATCTCTCTTTTATCCATATTAATTTTATAACCTGAAACTCCTCCATATTTTTCTAGTGTTATTTGCAATTTCTCCAAAGACTCAGCCAAATTAGATAAATATAGTAGCACATCATCAGAAAATAGGCTGCTTTTATGTCCTTCTTGTCCAACTTTGAAGCCTTTAATATTCGGATTTCTTCTTATAATCTCCACCAGCAGTTCAATTACAAGAATGAAAAGCACTGGGGATAGGGGATACCCCTGTTCACTCAATCTACTCAGAGGGAAAACCATTGACATTTGACTATTCGTTATAATTTTGGATTGTGGTTTTTAATCCAATTTATAAATATTCCACCTATTCCAAATTTCTCCAACATTTTAAATAAGAAAGCCCATTTTAAGCCCATTTTAAGCAGTAAACGCCTTTTCTGGTTGAGGGGGACTGTTAATCTGGAATTCAATTTTGATTTAGCCATATATATGACCGACTATTTGAAGAGATTCTTCCATTAACAAATTCCACCTGATCTATGTTTTTTTTTGTGTAAGAAATAATTTGCCCTCTCAGATAAGCTTTAAGTATGCCCAATATAAAAAGCTGTTACCAATGGAAGAGAGATTTGTCTCACAAAATAGTTCTATCTCCTCATAAACTCACAGAAGCCCGAGTTGCTGGAAGGTCTGTGCTGTGTTGTTTAGCCCGAACAGCATTCAGAGGAATTGAAGAGGTCGAACAGGGTGATGATGGCGGTCTTGGGGATATCATCGGGGTGTACCTGTGATCTGATGTACCTGTGATCTGATGATATCCTTGCACGAGGTCCACCTTGAAGAAGATCCTTGCCCCATGCAGGTTAGCCGCAAAGTCCTGGATGTGGAGTACAACGTACTGATCCGGTGTTGTGGCCTCGTTGATCCGGCAGTAGTCGCCGCATGGTCTCCAGACCCCAGCTGCTTTGGGTACCATGTGCAGGGAAGAAGTCCATGGGTTGTCCAACTGCCATATGATGCCAAGCTCCTCCAGCTTCCTGAATTCCTCCTTTGCCAGCCACAGCTTCTCCAGAGGAAGGGGTCTTGCCCTCGCTTGGAGCAGCAGACCCTGGGTCAGGATGTGGTGCTGTACTCCATGTTGGGCATCACCGTGGTGAATTAGGGGGTGAGCACTGCAGGGAACCTGGCCAAGCCCCTGGTGTAATTGTTGTCTGATCTCTGTATGGAGTTCAGGTGGAGTGCTGGGAGCCTCGAGTCTTTGAGGGAGAAGGTTTAAAAAGTCTTGGTGTGGACCAATCCCCCTTCCCTTGAGGTCCACTAGTAGGCTGGGGCATGCACGAAGTCTGCCCCGAGGTGCAGCTGTTCCACTGCAGCTAGCGTGAACAGAGAAGAGGCTGTCTCCCAACTGCAGTTGGACCTTGCGGGTACTGTAGGTCTGGATCGTGTTGTTAGTGGCAGCCCTCAATGTGGGGCTTGACTGCCTGCTCCTGATGTCCTGTCGTGACGGGGGCAGGACACTGACCTCTGCTCCTGTGTCCATGAGGAAGCATCATCTGAGCTGGCGATCCCAAACGTACAGGAGGCTGTCTTGGTGGCCAGCCGTCATGCCCATTAGCAATGGCTGGCCCTAGCGTTTCTCTGCACCGGTAGACTCCGGTGCCCCATCACTGGTGGTAGAAACACCACTAGTCATCTGGATCACCTCCTCTGAGGCACTGCTGTTCTCTCAGTGGCTCTGCACGGGTCTGTCTGCAGGGCTTAATGATGAGCCCCAACAATGCCGAGCACTTTCTCTCCTGTTTCCACAGAACGTCCGCTCACGCTGTGACTTTCCGGGGGTTGCTGAGGTCTGCATAAGCCAGGAGCAGTTGGATGTCCTCAGGCAGTTGCTCCAGGAATGCCTGCTCAAACATGATGCAGGGCTAGCATCTTGTTCATGAGGGCTGACGGGAGCCTGTCCCCTAGCCCATCTAGGTGGAGCAGATGTGCCCCTCTCTCACGCCATGAGAGCCTGAAGGTCTCGAATAGCAAGTCCTTGAAGGCGATGAAGTTGTCCTGGTCCTGGGTGCTCACCATGTGATAGCACCGGGTGGATTCTGCTGTGATCTGCCGGATCTGGAACTGTGCTTCAGCCTGGTCAAACCACATGTGTGGTCGATTCATTCAGAAGGTTGGCAACTTGAGAGCGACAGCAATGACTGCTGCCTGTTTGCTCATCGCTGGGTTTAGATGCTGTCTAAACCATCAGGGTCACCAATTGTAGCCGCGTGCTTCTCGAAAGAAGGCACACACATAGTGTAGTCCGGTTAAGCTCTGAGTTTTATTAGGGCTCAGGCCCGACTTTTATACTTGCACTGTTCCCGCCGTACCCCCTTCCCTTGGCTGATGTCACAACATGCATAACAAAAGCGGGTTTCCCAAGCGCAGGTACTTTCCTGTATAACTATGCCCTTCTTCCCCGCACACTGTCCCTGCCTGTTGGCTGCACAGCAAGGCCAGCGCAATTTTGGGGTCGCTGGTCTTTAAGCTGCCCTTATTGTTTACCTTCCAGTTTGCTTAGGGGCAGTGCCACTGCATGGGCTGCTGGCATTTGGTTGCGCTCACCACCTGGTGCGCCGGCTCGATTGCCACTGCGGTGGGCCGTCACAAGGTGGAGATTTAAATTTTTGTTTAGATCCAGTTTTACATAGATCAACAAGAGCAATAATAATTACAAAGGCAGCCAAAGCTATATTGTTATTAATAAATTATTTAAATCAATAGCTACATGGAGAAGAATCCATCCAAGAGAAAGAGATTACTCCTTTTATTCAAACAGGCATGATTCTTACTGTAGGATCAATTTGTTTTTAATATCTGCGCAACTTCAAGATAGAATTCAACAAACTGATTATAAGGCAAGAATTTTGACTGAAAATTCTCCTCTTTTGGATAGAGAAGAATCGGTTTACAGGTGCAGGTTCAATTCTATGTTATTAAAAAGAAAAGATTTTTGTGAAGTTATTAGAAGACAGATAAGAATTTTTTTGAGACAAATCCATGCAGTCATAGTGCCCCTGCACTTGTTTTACACATTCTAAGTTAAGATGAATGACTCACAATCAAGATCCTTTATTTTCACTTCTACTAAGGCAGTGGTTCTCAACCTTCCTTTCCACTCACATACCACTTTAAGGAATCCCTATGCCATCGGTGCTCTGTGATTAGTAAGGCATTCCTTAAGGTGGAATGTGAGTGAGAAGGGAAGGTTGGGAACCACTGCTCTAGACCCAAATGTTATTGGCGTATTTTGCTTGAGAAAAATTGTCATTGGCCCATTTCCTTTGGAGTTATGAAACTGTGCAAATAACAAGTCAATTAGGTACGATTAAAACAGTGGTTTTCAAACTTTTCTTTCCATCTTAAGAAATCCTTTACTAATCACAGAGCACCTATGGCATAGGGAATACTTAAAGTGGTATGTAAGTGGAAAGAAAAAGGTTGAGAACCACTGTACTAAGGTGCACAATTTAGCAGTTCAATCCATAGCACTGCAATAAAACCATAATGCAGCTATGGGAGAAATCAGTTTGTACAGAGCAAAGGTGACATTACTGGTATGAGGTTCGTTCAGGAGTCAGATTATGGTGGGAGAGAACCTATCCTTGAGTCTAGAGGTGCGTGATCTTACACTCGTGAATCTTCTTCCTGATGAGGGAAGTGTGTGTGGCAAGAATGGGATGAGTCATTTAAAATGTTGGCTGCTTAATATGTTGGCAGGTTGTTACTCAGCCTGCGACACCACAGGCACTAGACTTCACTCCGTCGAGGACATCTACATGAGACGGTGTCTTAAAAAAAGCAGCCTCTATCCTCAAAGACCCCCACCACCCAGGCCATACCCTCTTTACTCTGCTACCTTTGGGGAAAAGGTAGAGGAGCCTAAGGACGAGCACTCAGCGGCACAAGGACAACTTCTTCCTTGTTGCCACAGATTTCTGAATAATCACTGAACCAAAGACACGGCCTTACTTTTTGTGCCCTATTATTGATGTTACTTTATTTTTTATAATAATGTCGTAAGATGATTATAAAATGTATGTTTTCAATACGTTGCTGCTGTTAAACACCGAATTTCATGACTTGTTCATGACAATAAATTCTGATTATTTTCCTTCTTTTTCAATATTTTTATTGGTTTTATCAAATAGATGTTCCATAGCTATGTAACAAGAAAATAAAGTATTAGCAAATCTCATGTAGCAATACAAATAGTACTGAAACCTAGGTTATATTAAAAAGAAAGATTTTTAGAAAACAATATACTAGGCTTTTCTAAGGCAATATAAGTGTATTTGGAGTCGATGGAGGGAAGGGCAGTTGGATGATTTGAGCTATGTGGTTGACTCTCTGTGGTTTCTTGCAGTATTGGGCAGAGCAGTTCTTGTCCCACCCAGTGATGGTCTCTGACGGGATACTTTCAATGGTGCATCTGTAGAAATTGTTAAGGGATGAATTTGATGTACAAAATTTCCTCAGACTCAAAGTGAAACCTAGTTCTGTCACATACCTGCCCTTATTGCAAGAGAATGCTTCAGAAGTAATCTTGTTAAGTTGGTGTGACGCATGCCACAAAATGCATCTACCACAAAAATGGTATTGAGTCTGGGCAAGGAACTGGACTGCCCTTGCTGTTGCTTTGCCTTTGAAGTATTTTGCAGCTTAATTTCACCAGAAAAGCAGCAAATAATTTATCCCCTTCCTGTAATATCTGTCAAAGGCCATTTTTACACTTGCATCCCAGTAAGTTGGCTGTTCAGTGTCCCAGTTAGGAATGGCATCTTTACTGTTCACACTTTCCACTCTTAACTGGGACACTGCATACTTTCATACTCACCACGAACCATGTGCGGGGATTGGAGTGTTCTACCTTCTACCGGTGACATCATGACGCAACGAGCGATGGTGGACCAGCCCTAAATCCTGATCAATGCCTAATTAATCATGACTAATTATAACATAACTAAGCTTTATGTACAGCACAGTCCCTGTTGTTTTTGTGCCAACCTATATAAACCTTTATAAGGGACTGTGGGAAAGTGCGAGCAATAAATAGCAATAACCAGCAATTTTTAGATAGTGTGGTAAAGTTGGCAACACTATTGTGCACAATTTTTAAAGAACATGGGGGAAAAATGCGATGGCGGACCTGCCTTCACAGAATATGCGCAGCAGAGAAAGGGCTGTAGACGCAGCTGCATGCGTGGAGCACATATGAAGGGGTTTCCCTGCCGCACAGAATTCTGCAAGGGCTGGTTTGCCATCGCTTTTTCTCCATGTTCTTTAAAAATTGTGCATTATAAATTGTACATGATAACGTTATCAACTTTCCCACGCTGTTTATAAATTGTCCACTATTGCTATTTATTGCTAGGACTTTCCTCTCTCTCTCTCTTCCGCTGCAACTTTCCCATGGGAAAGTTTATATCTTCATTTTAATCTTTTGTTTCCCTCACATTCCTGCACTCATGCAAAAACGTATGACATTTCTGTCCTCGAATGCAATTCTCACTTTCACACTCGGCTAATCTGCAGGCAGGTGTCAGAACACACCGGGGTTAGCAGTAGGGGTCAAAGGCGACTATCCCCGGAATGAAATGACGTCATTTCACACTGGTGTTCAGATGATTCTGCTCTCACCCTTGACCCTTAACCAACCAATTGGCCATTAGGTGCAAGTATGAAAGGAGCTAAAGGTGACAAGAGACATAGGAGACATGCTAAATGTCTATTTAAGCTCTTGTCACCAGGACAGCCTTATCAAATTGTACCTGAACTAATATTAACATTTGTAAATTCTAATGTCCATAATCTGGAAAAATAGCAGGTATGTACAAGTCACAATCCAGAGTCTCTCTCTTTGTTTACTGTGAGAGTTTGAGGTGGATAAGAGTCAATGCAACATTACCTTTTAGAGGAAGTGGTCAAAACCAAGATTTAAAAAAAACCCAAATAATAATGGTTGTTAAACAAGAAAGTCTGCAGGTGCTGTGATTTTCATTCAATACACATTTGCTGGAGAAACTCAGCAAGTCATGCAACATTCCTTGTGTAGCAAAGATATGTACCCAACGTTTCAGGGCTGAGTCTCTTGTCAAGGTATCAGCAAAAAGCAGGCAAGTGCCTGAATGAAATAATGGGAGGCCTGAATAATAACCTCTTTAGTAATCTTGGTGCTCTTCAAAATGCTTTGTACAGACAGTTGTAATTCTGAATTGCAGTCATTATTCTAATACAGGAAACCGACAATCAATTTGGATACTGCAAAGTTTCACAAACAATTTCAGCCAGGAATGTTTTGAGTGGTGTTGATGGAGGGATAGTGTTGTTTCAGATGGATACTAGAAGCACTTGCATTTATCTGAGAGAGGGTACATTTGACATCTTGTCATTAACTTACAAAATTCAGAAAAATGCCTACCTCTCTAACTGAATTGGCCAGCTTGACTATTCAATAAATAGTTCATTGTGGCAATAAAACTAATAAATGAAGGAATACATAAGCTTTCCCTTTAAGCATCTCTCCTGTAAGTGCAAATATTTTCTTTATATGAGCAATATGTTATGGTTGGTGTACCAGTTAGGATAACACCTTTACTTTGCCAGCAATCGGGCCAAGGGTTTGAATCCCGTGCTGTCTGTCAGGAGTTGATACGTTCTTCCATGCCTGCATGGGTTTTCCTGGGAGCTCCGGTTTCTTCACACTGGGGTGTAGGTTAATTTTGGGTGTAAATTGGGCGACAAGTGCTCATGGGCTGAAATGGCCTGTTACCATGCTGTATGTCTAAATTTAAGTATCCTCTGTTCACAGGCACATTTATGATATTCTGATCTGACTTATAAAATAGAAAGCAATTGTCTCCCTGTAATTTAGGAAGAAGGGAATAGAACCACCTTCTTAATGTCCTTATTTTTTTTCATATTGAAAAGTCGAGGAAAAAGAATCAATGATGCACCATATTTGGAGAGAATAGAAAAGACAAATAGAGGAAAAAAAAATAGGTACAGGATTTTACTGATATTTGAAAAGAAAACAAAGTTACATGAAGGAGCAAATCTATTGGTTAACTCAAGAAGCGTTGGATGGGAATGGGAGCTGGAACTCCTCCCATGAGGACAAAGGGAATGGTTTATTCCACTTCAGTACCTTTTGTAACCTGGATGTTAACGTTGACAACTTAGTCTCTCCACTATCAATCTCATTCCCAATGCTAGTTGATGTTTCAATGTTTGGTCTGACCAATGCTTTTTTTAAAACTTAAGGATTTGGGTGTTTAACTTTTTATAGCAATAAAGAGATGAGAGAGAGGCGCGTGGAAATGAAAAGGTTCGTGTACAATAACATGCTATTCCTGCCTGTTGGATCTGTGTTTGAGTATTCTGTGAAGGAAGTAATTAGTTGGCTGTTTAAAAAAAAATCAACATGAAATGAGTTTGGTTTATTTGATTTATCAAGCTAACTTCTTCAAACTGAAGCAGTTTGCTTCGCAACTGATGTAAATTGTGAAGTTTGTCTACATTTTTATGATCACAGTCATTCACCACTTTAAGATTGATTCTGCTCTGTTCAATTTATACTGAAATGTTTGTGTTTCAACAGAGATGTATGCAGGCTGAGTTTTAATAACGCATACACATTGTTACAGCATCTAGATACCCTGGTTTATTCTTTAGCTTTCAGTTTTAATTCCAAATTGGAAAACAATACATCTGATGCTGATTTCTTCAGGTTCTTCCTCACTTCTCCATTATCAATAGCAGTCTTCTTTCTTAAAGTTTAGGCGCATTAAATGAGAGGGTTTTGATCAGTTTGGGTGGGTGGGGGAGAAAACCATTCTAGTGCAAATTTTCAGTTTAAATTCCCACACCATCCACTTCCTCCTCCCATCTTCCCATCTAAAATGCTTCACCTTTCTGTGTTGAGGTTTCACTGGCAGCCACAACTTCATGTCCCACACTCACACACCTTTTCCAAGTGAGTTATTCTCCACTGTGAGTATTATAACTGTTATGCGTAGATTCGATTCATCGCTTCTCTCAATGGTTCTCCTTCTGTTTGCTTCCTTTTCTCCACCATCTCCTCATAAGTCAGTAGCAGTCTTAAATAGTCCCAGACTTTTCTCCCTCTCATGCTGCTCAACTAGCAACTTCCTCCAGCAGATTGTTTGTTGCTTCAGATTCCAGCATCTGAAGTCTTCTGTGTTTTCCTAGTTTATGACCCTGGAAAGTCTCCTCAAGGCATTTCCAACATTGAAGAAGCTTTCCTGCTTTCTTTGGGAGTTCTACAAGTCCCTTTCTTAATGCTCCCACTCTGTGGTTTGTAATGCTCCTTAACTCTTCGGCCACACTCCATCCTTCCCTAGCATGTCTTCCCCATCACCTTATCCACATGGTATCTAGGCCTCCCTGTTCAGCACCAGCCAGAATCTCTGTTATGTACATTCAATTCATCTCGACTCCCAACAGTTCTCCCTTGGGATCCTACACTGACCATCTCTGCCATATGTTGGTAACAGACTTGGCTTCCAGCCCAAACTATTGCCCGTTCTTTTTATCCCACTGGTCCAACTATATAGAATACAAACACAACATAATCTGTCACAGGACCAGTGGGATAAAAAGAACGGGCAATAGTTTGGGAGGTAAATTGGGGCAGGTTTTTTTTAGTGTAGGTCACATACAAACACTTCAAAACAGATGTCTTTTAAAATACTAGAGCTCTGCTCAACGCAGACAGGGCGGCTCCTGGGGGCCTTTGCAAGAGTACCAAAGAGACTTTGCTAATGGATTGTTGTTTTGAAAAGCAACAGATGAAAGAGATCGGAGGAATAGTTCAGAGCCGCAGCTTGCTGTTCTAAGAGGGTCATGTGGTTTTGCAAGCAGAGAGGGAGTCAAACAGGCTTTTCTCAGAGAGAGAGATTAGTTCTACAGTTATACAGTCAGTAGCAACAGCTGGGACTGGCAAGCTTGTGGAAAAAAACCCATTTGGAAGATGGGTTGTGAGTGGTTAGTTCAGCCTAGTCAAAGCCCTTGTGGTTCATACAAGAGGAGTGGCTGCTTAATGTTTCACTTGAAATAAGAGAATCAGAAAGGAACTCTGTGGTGATCTGAAAGAAAGAGGTTATCATCTGGAGAACCCTGAAGGGGCAAATTTTTTAAGCAAGACACTGGAGTGACTGATGGAAGTACATCGGTTGTGGATGTCCTGGAATAACAAATCTCTCTCTGAAAACTGACAAGAACCTTCCTGACTGGCAACCATTTACCTTTCAAGCATCAAAGCCTGGTGAACTTCATAAGTGTTAAATTCTATGCACAGTACAAGAATTGCCTGTAATCAGTGAACTTGGAGGAATGAGAAGTGAGATTGGACTGTGAATCAAAGAACTTTTCTAAACTTACATGCACGTTACATACATGTGTGCTTAGAATTAGAAGGGGGTTAAGTTAGGTCGGTTAAGTTATTAGTGATAAGTTGAAGTGTGATCCTGTTTTCATGTTTAAAGATCATTAAAAGCAACTTTTGTTTAAGTAACCATTTGTCTTGGTGAATATCTATTGCTGCTGAGTTTTGTGGTCCTCTGGGCTCGTAACAGTCCTGCTGGCCTCACTGAGTTCCTCCAGCAGATTGTGTTTGCCTTCAGATTCTAGCATCTGCAGTCTCCTGTGTGTCACCTTTTGTTTCCAGATATGACAACATTATCTTCCATAAAAGCCATGAATAGTGTCAAAGGCAGATTGCTAATTCTAGCCCACGAGCTTTGAAACCAGTCTCTAAACTTGAATGAGGACACACTCCAAGTCTTGTGCTGTGTATTCAGCTCTGTGATGAAATTGAGCAAGGGTTTGTTGGGGCAATGAGATCCTATTTTGGTTTTCTACTTTATGTTTGGGTTACTTTGACAAGATAATGGGTGCAAGCAGTATTTTTGGATGAATATTTTCTCCTTTGACGACTGAGAGAAATGAAGCTCCTCACCCTGTAATTTCTCAGAACAGCCATAAATAGTCCTGCCATGCTTTCCCAATAACTGTCTCTGTTCTACCACTTCTTTCCACCCACCTTCTGTTAAAATTGAAGTAAAACCTTTCTTCCAATGAGATATTGTTTTACTTTCTGGTGCTGCTATGTCGATTTTAAAAAATAATTATCAAGTGATGCTTTTTAAACAATTAGGCAGAGAAAGGAATCTTTGCATTTAAATGGATTATAAATATAAAGTGTACAAATAGATCTCCAAAAGAATTGCTTGCAATAAATTAAATCTGTCATTTCACAGTGACTGTGGAATTAAGATGAAGCAGACTACATTTGGTATAGTAGTAGCAAAGTAGTTAAGTTACTAGTTTAGTTGTCCAGAGACTATCAATCCAGATGATGGAATTCAAGTCCTTTCTTGGCAGCTGTGGAAATTAAATTCAATTAAACATGGATTTTTTATTTCTTTAAAAACAAAATGGAAGGGATGTGTATCCACACCATTTGAGAATCAGAATTTTCCTGGATTGTTGGTAATACCATTCCCAAATATTTTGTGGAAGTAATGAGTCAGATTGTTCAACCTGATATCTGCCCAACCGGTAAATAGCAGTCAAAGCCTGCGGCACTGGGCATTCTCTGTAACTGCTGAGTTCATGGGGCTTGATAGGGCATTCATTAGTACACTAGGATGGGGAAGGGGAGGAGGGAGTGGATCCTTCAGCATCAGTGACGTTGTCAGGAGATGATTGACATGGAAATTGTTGGTGATATATTTCAGCCATGCCCTTTATATTCCATCCTAAAAAAGTCACTGTTGAATAATGCCACCAGGGTTTCCAGTTTGCAGGAAGCACAAGTGTGTTGTTTATTTTTAAAGATAATTCTACTTGAATTATCTGTCCAATTATCTGGTGGCTCAAGTTTTAGTCAATTATATGAGCCATCTTAATCAATTTGGTACCCCAGTCTTCACATGAAAAAAAGAGTGTTGGAAACACACAGCAGTTGAGGTAGTAGAAATAGAAAGTTAATGCTGCAGTTTGAAGAATCTTCATCGAACCTTGTCACGTGGCCTTCCCCTCCCCCTAGTGGCCCATCACCCCAAGTGCACACTGATGACCACCAGGGTTGGCCTGCCAAACACAGTCACAGACTCAATAGATTTGATGCCTGTCCTGCAGTGCAGGTTGTGGCTTTAACTTGCCAGTACACGATAGGGCGAATATTTGGTGCACTTCTTTTGTGGTACAACAACCCAAGGCGGAAAACCTAAGAATAACCTGGGGCCCACTCAGCAAAACCTTAGGCCATCCAGTTATCAAGCTGCACAGAAAGGTGCAGAGATGAATTGTTGATTAACTGGAGGCTGCCTGTCAACCTGAAGGCCAAAGGATTCCTGGTGCCCACGACACTGCCATTGGGGAGCAGACGATTGGAAGGTACCTTGCTTCGCAATAGCCAAACCACTGCACTAGCACTCATTGACACTCATTCCCACTTCACCTTTGGAATTCAGCTGTTTGGTCCATTGATTGATTTATTTCTTGCAGCAGCATCTTGTTCTGATGTAATGGTAATTGGTATTTCAGTTCCAACAGTGTGAAATTTTACTGCATCCAGGTAGTGACAAATAGATAATTTATTCACCTTGACAAGTTGCATTTGCTTTGTGACAGGCTGAAGTTAAAATTTAAATTTGGAGAACTTTTCGCTTTTGATGCATCTGCTTGAAGTGAGGGTGGTGGATTGGTGAATCATTGGTAAAATGAATCATCACCACTTCAGAACAAAATTCAGATGGAAAGAGCATCAAGTGTTGTGTCGACCTGTGAGGGGATCAGTCACCTGTTCTCAAGCCCTCGGTCTCTTTGTGTGCAATGTTCACCAATCTGTTGCATGATGTTGCCTTTGTGCAGTGAGCAGCAGTTAATGAATTAACCATCCCTTACTCCTGTGAGCCCTATAGAATTTGCTTTTGATTACTCTCCCTTTCTCTTTGCGAAGAGGAGACTTTCAACAGATGTTGTGCTGACAACCTTAACTAGGGGCAGCTGACACTGAGAAATGATGAGTTCATAAATTTCCTATTATTTCAGGGTTTTTAATGCCCAATGTTGAAAATACTTGCCACATAGTTTGTCCATCTGCAACACCTGGACAATAGAGGGCCAAATGACTGGAAAGAACCTTTTGTGTTATACCTTAATAATTTGGACATGAATGTATAATCGTGATAAAGCTTGTATATACAAAGAATGATTCTCTAGTTGATAGTGTTGACAGGGAATATGACTGAGAATATGTACATGTATCAATATGTTGGACAGAAGGGTGGCAAAGTGGTATTTAATTCAGAGAAATGTGAAATGACGCATGAGGAGGTGCACCAAGGCAAGAGAATGTGAAATAAATAGTTCAGTAATGACTAGTGTGAAGGAACCATCAAACCTTGGAGAGAATGTCAGTGGTAGCCTGATATGTGAATAAGGTTGGTGAAAAGACATTGTGTGATGTTGAATCAAAGAATGTAACATCAGAGAGGTTATGCTAGAAATTATGCAACACTAGATGGACAACAACATGAGTGCCAAGATGCAATTCTGGTCACCACTTTGCAGGAAAGATGTGAGTGGAGAAGAGATTTAAGCAGATATTGGTGTGCCTGAAAAACTATGAAGAAAGATTGGTACGGTGGACATTGAGGACACTGGTCTCTAACTAAAAATTTATTTTAATTATTACATAATTGTATAAGACAATTCCTATGGGATAACAAAGTACTAAGAATTGCAGTGGAAAAGTTAATATGAGAGTATAAACTGAGAGGACTTAGACTTCCAGATTTTAAGAAGTATTATCTATTGGCACAAGCAAAATTTATATAATCTTGCTTTGAAGAAAACAGTCCCCCTTGAGGATTCAAATGGAACTGAATTCAATAAAAGAGGAGACAATGAAGGACTTTATTTTTAAGTGGGATGTTGTCAATAACAAAAAAAATTGATAATCCTATATTAATACTAATGATAGATTATGGCAAGAAATAAATGAATGTATTGGGGGGGAGGTGGGGGGGGGGGGGAGGAAACAGTTATATCACTGAGGACACCAGTATGTAAAAATGTACTACTGCCCATGAACCTGGGTAAAAAAAAATTGAATTCATGGTATTTCAAAGGAATAAGATATGTTGATGATTGCTATATGGAAGGATCTCACGTCTTTTGAACAATTAAGAAATAAGTATGGAGTAGCTAATGGAACATTCTTTTGCTTTCTCCAGTTAAGATTGTTCTTAAGAGAAAGATAGGAACAAAACTTGGCCCCACCTGAAATTAGTAAGATGGATCAAACGATATGGCTGGAGAACACACCTAAATTTATATCTATGATATAAATCATAAGTCAGCCTGAAGAAAACTGAGGTCCTCCATCAGCCAGCTCCCCACCATGATTACCAGCCCCCCCACATCTCCATCGGGCACACAAAACTCAAAACGGTCAACCAGTTTACCTATCTCGGCTGCACCATTTCATCAGATGCAAGGATCGACAATGAGATAGACAACAGACTCGCCAAGGCAAATAGCGCCTTTGGAAGACTACACAAAAGAGTCTGGAAAAACAACCAACTGAAAAACCTCACAAAGATAAGCGTATACAGAGCCGTTGTCATACCCACACTCCTGTTCGGCTCCGAATCATGGGTCCTCTACCGGCACCACCTACGGCTCCTAGAACGCTTCCACCAGCGTTGTCTCCGCTCCATCCTCAACATCCATTGGAGCGCTTACATCCCTAACGTCGAAGTACTCGAGAAGGCAGAGGTCGACAGCATCGAGTCCACGCTGCTGAAGATCCAGCTGCGCTGGATGGGTCACGTCTCCAGAATGGAGGACCATCGCCTTCCCAAGATCGTGTTATATGGCGAGCTCTCCACTGGCCACTGTGACAGAGGTGCACCAAAGAAAAGGTACAAGGACTGCCTTAAGAAATCTCTTGGTGCCTGCCACATTGACCACCGCCAGTGGGCTGATATCGCCTCAAACCGTGCATCTTGGCGCCTCACAGTTTGGCGGGCAGCAACCTCCTTTGAAGAAGACCGCAGAGCCTACCTCACTGACAAAAGGCAAAGGAGGAAAAACCCAACACCCAACCCCAACCCACCAATTTTCCCCTGCAACCGCTGCAATCGTGTCTGCCTGTCCCGCATCGGACTTGTCAGCCACAAACGAGCCTGCAGCTGACGTGGACTTTTTACCCCCTCCATAAATCTTCGTCCGCGAAGCCAAGCCAAAGAAAGAAGATATACTTTGCTCTCCAAAATGAAAGTGCAAAACCAGGTTTACAGAGACTGAGAGAGAGATAGGAGTCGGATTTAGGAGTTGCAATAATGGAAAAATACTGGTCGACTGGTGTTTGGATAGCATGCCATCAATTATAAATATTATACATATTAGTACAATATAATTTTCTACACCAATTATACCTCACACCACAGAAACAACATAGATCAAAATCAGAAATATCGGAGATTTGGAATAGAAATTGGAACATTTGTACAAGCTACGTGGTCGTGTGTGAAGGTGAGTCCTTTCTGGCAGGATCTTACTGAAATACTAACAAGGATAACGGGTGGCCATCGCAGACAACCCGGAGATTTATCTTTTGAAGTAATTAATAAACCAACTAAATTCCAAATTTCATTTGTTAAAATAGCTTTAGCTGTGGATAAGAAATATGTTGTGATTACTTGGAAGTACAACTCCTCTACAGATAGCACAATGGAAGACAGAGATGAACAGTTGAATATCTATGGAAAAAATTACATAAAATGTAAAGAACAAATATGGTGTATTTATAAAAACATGGCAATCATATTTGGATTATATAGGGGCCCAAATATAAAGAAATAGAAAGTACTACTGTAAAAAAAATATGTGACCTCCCCAGTGAAGACTTCACTTTTTTTAAACCCAACTGGGAGCCCTAACGGTGTACAGATTTATACTATGAAGGGGGTGGAGGGGAGGGGATGATATGTTTTGTCAGAAAATGTTTTTTATATATATATATATACATCTAAATATTATGAAAATGGAAAATCTTGAAATGTATATTTATGGAAAAAACAAAAAATTAATATTCAGAAAAATATATATATAATCCCAGATTCTCATTTTGTGGAATAGACACTCAATTTGCATGCTCTTTTAGAATCAGAATTTATTGTCATGAAGAACTCACAAAATTCATTGTCTTGGAGCAGTATCACAGTGCAAACATTTGTATAAACCACCTTACAACAATAAATTTTAAAAATGCACAAAAAGTAAGGTCGTGTCTTTGGTTCATTGATCATTCAGAATCTGATGGCAGTGGGGAAGAAGCTAACCTTGTGCTGTTGAGTACTTGTCTTTAGGGTCCTGTACCTTTTTCCCAATGGTAGCAGAATGAAGAGGGCATGGCCTGGGTGTTGGGGGTCTTTGAGGATACCAGCTCATGTAGATGTCCTCAATGGAGTGAAGTCTGGTGCCTATGTTGTTGCAGGCCAAGTTAACATCCCTTTGGAGTTTTTTCTTGTCCTGAGAGTTAGCACCTCCTAATGTGCAGTGATGCAACCATCTAGAATCCTCTCCACGGTACACAACATAGTGTCTTCCTCAAAATGACCCTTATTTTTAAATACAACTTCAATAAGAGAGGTCATGAATTTTAAAGCAATGTTTTGGGCAAGTGGTTGGAGAATTGAAATAATGAGCAGTTTAAAATTGTAAGTGTGAATATATTTTACTGCTACATGGAATTCTATCTTAGTGAGATTTCTATCATCTCAAAATACCACTTTAACACTAAAGCTTCTGAAGAATCCCTTCCGTTCAGTGGCAGATTAACTATTAGTCTGAGTAGGCTGAAACCTAGGGGCACATCTGTGACCCTAGATGTATTACCGAGGGTAAGGGGGCCCAACCCCTAGACTTCAACGCCTACTCGGTAAAGGCTAAGATTTTGTGGTGACAGCGGCATATGCAATCCTCCACCTTTCCACTAAACTATTAGATTTTTAACATCCACATCATTTGGAGAGACATTAAAAATCTAATAGTTTGATGGGAAAATAGAGGATGATTAGGGGTGGGGTCGGTGACCTCTCCCTGGCCAATGGAATGGGGGATGCGACCTCTTTCTGCCCAGAGGAAAAGGACCTCTCTCTGCCGAGGGGGATGGGGATTTCTCCCTGCGCAGTGGGATGGGGCCGGGGGACATGACCTCTCTCTGCCCAGCAGAATGGGGCTAAGGGACAGGGACTTCTCCCTGCCCAGCAGGATGGGGCATGCAACTTCTCCCTGACCAGTGAGACAGAGGATGAGGACCTCTCTCTGTCCAACAGGACTGGGATGGGATTGCATCTTCTTCCTGCGCAGCAGGACAGGGGATGGGGACCTCTCTGCCCAGCGGGATGCAGTTGGGGGAACATGACCTCTCTCTGCTCAGCGGGTCAGGGTCAAGGGCAAGAGGAAGAGAGACAATCTTTGATAGAAAGTTGAAGAAGCATCCTTTGTCAGGAAAGTGACCAATCCTTGGATTTTGTAGAATTGCGGTGTCTGCTGGTAAAGAGAAGTATCAAAGCAGGAGTTTGATCAAAATGCAGACGGTGAATTCCAAGCAAACATCCCTCCTCCCCCACCCCCATCCCCATCCCCCATCCCTCTCTTTATAGGTGCTTTCGGGCATATTGGGTGTTTCTAGCACTTTCTATTTCATTCAACATTTGTGCAGAATTTTGAGAGGCCCAGGCAGGGCAGGAGGGACACAGTAGGTTACAACTCTAGAGCACAATCTTGCAGTGTCAGACAGATTAGAGATTGTGCTCCGCTCTTCAAGGGTGCTCCAATGGGACTGGAATGAACCCTGAACTTTACATAGTTGTAGACAGAGACCTAGGAAATAACAATGAACTGAGATAGCTATTTACTACATTCTTCATAGCAAATTCCTATTGCCAGTGAAATGACCGTGAGTTAAATCACAGCTTGTAATCCCATATTATCTCTCCATTCTAATACCATGAAGTACAAATAGTGCAACCCATTCCGAATGTTACAAGTGTTAAACAAGAAAGTCTGCAGTTAGAGTTGAATGCAATATACAAACGTGGCATAGGAGAAACTGAACTCGCATTTGTAAATTGAGTTGTAAATTCACAATGCTGGAGTAACTCAGCCAGTCTTGCAGTGTCCACAGGAGGTAAAGATGTATTACCGACGTCTTGGGCCTTAGCCCTTCTTCAAATTATCTTTACCTCCTGAGGACGCTATGAGACTGGCTGAGTTCCTCCAATATTTCTGTGTTTTACCACAGTCACAGCATTGGATGAAGAGTGGGGGCAGGGGGTTAAGGTGAGAGAGGGGCCCTTTACTAAAGCTCCGTCTAGGGTCCAAGTGGCAGTTAATCCTCCACTGCTACCATTAATTTCCACCACATAATTGGAGAGATTGTATCCTCAAGCCACATTTTTTAAAAACTTTCAGAAGATGGTGACTATTAGTCTGAAAATTACAGCGGTGGCTTTTTACAGGTTCAATTGGTGCAAAATTAAGTCATCGTAAAGCCCAACAAATGCCTTAGTTTACTCAGGAGTGGTGGATAAATATTTGAAGGTGTTCCAATAAAGTGCTGAGGACTTTGTTGGAGATTTTTCAGAATCCAGCAGATGAATCACCCCATTCTTTGATGTTGGATTCTATGGTGGGGTTAATACCATCTGAACCCTGGAATGCATATGCAAAATAAAATATTTTGATCAGGTTCTTTGTAAGATGCGGAACACTGAAAAGAAGTCAATTACAGGTTTGCAAAATCCATCATTTCCAGTAAGTTGATATGAAAATGTTGATACAATTTAATGCTACTTAGTTGTTTCGTGATACATTTCATATCTTCTATGCAATCTATTTTAATTTGTGCGCCTCCATATCTGCAACTGTGCATATATGGTGCCTTTTTACATGCAAACTCTCTAACATTAATGCTGTTGGAAATGAAACAGATTAATTGACTTCAATACAGTTACAATCATAGCATGTAACTGATGATTGGTAAACAAGTCTTCAGATCCTGAAAATCTGAACTAAAATCCAACAAAACTGGGCAGCATCTGTGGAGAGACTTGTTGCTTCAGGTTTCCTGAGAAGAAGAATTTCCTGGTGTACTCTGCCAGCATCGAGGTAGGGTGCCTGAAGACTGGTTCATCCTGACTGAAACAACTCCAGTGTAAACTCAAGTCAGGGGATGGAGTGGGGGGTTCACTAACCTGAAATGCTTACTGTTCTTTCCACAACTGCAGAGTTATCCTAGGCATTTTCTCTTTATTGTCTTTGCGGTTAGTGGGAAATTGAATGATCAGAACAATGCAGCACAGGAACAGGCCTGTCAGCCCACATATCTGTGCCAGCCATGATGATCAATTTAAACTAAAAACTTTTTCTGCTTGCTCCTGATACATATCCCTCTGTTCCCTGCATATTTTTGTGTCTATCTTGAAGCTTCTTAAACACTACAATTCACCCATTACATATGGTAGCCCCTTCGAAGTACCTACCACATTCTGTGGGGGAGAAATCTTACCGGCACATCTCCATTAAACTGCCCCCACCACCTGAAAAATGTATCCTATTGCATGTGGCACTTGCTCAAATGAAACTCCATCTGCCATTTCTCTGACCATATCAGTTGCTAACTTATATAATTTGATAGGCCTCTACATTGTCCATAGCTCCTCTATTCTTCATGTCATTCACAAATTGAAAAACTCACCTACCAACCTTTTCACCCAGGTCAATGATATAAATCTCAGAGGTCCCAAAAACGATCCTTGCAGAACTAGTCATAAGTTTCCAGTCAAAATAACACCAGTCCACCACTACCAGCCTCCTGTTCTGAAACAAATCAAGTTTTTTTACATGTTGCAATAATCTATCCATTTTTGTTAATTTTTAGTTATTAAGTGGGATGGATAATGTGAGAGTCAATTATGTCATGCAAAAACCTAAGATACATCACCTTCTAAACTCCCGACAATATTTTGAAGTACCATTCTCAAATCACTCCAATCTTCACAACACATTTTATACTTACATTAAAAACAAGAGGATGACTAGGTAGAAGGTGGGACCACTCAAGGACAAAGAAGGGAATTTATGCCTGAAGTTGGAGGACATGGGCAAGGTACTAAATGAGTACTTTGGATTATTATTTATCAAGGAGAAGGATATGGAGGACGGTGATAGGAAGCATACTGCAGAGAATGCTACGGTGTCAAGGCATTTTGAGATCAAGACAGAAATGGTTTTGGGTCTTTTGAAAAGCACTAAAGTGGATAAGTCTCCAGGCACTGATGGAATATGTCCCAGGTTAGTGAAAGGGGTAAGAGCGAAGATTGCTAAGGCCTCAATGAGATCTTATGATGGGCAGTTTGAAAGACTCTCAGCACCCTAAGAAAACAAATCACATCATCTGTTTTAAATGGGCAAACCATATTTTTAATTAATGACCCCTGGTTCTGTCCTCCCACAAGAGGACACATCTCCGCATCTATCCTGACAAGATCCTTCTATGTCTTGAAAATGTCATTCACGTCTCCTCTTATTGTGAAATACTCAAACTGACACAAGCCTTACCTCTCTAACTTGGTCAGAATACAATCCCACTTATTCTGATGAATCTTTTGTAAATTGCTTGCAGTGAAGGGTGCATGATGCATCTTTGATGGACTAAGTGACCAGGCAGGGCTCTTGTTTAAGATCCAGTGAAATGCTAAGATGCTAACATCTGAATGAAGTAAAGGAACAACTTAAAGATCAAATTTAAAAAAAAAGATTTCTTGTGCCATTGCCTGACTTTAAGGATAATTATTGCTGATTAGCAAAAGCTGGTGCAGGGGATGAGGGGATGTAATTATTTTAAAGAGGGCCTATCAGAGATGGACTCCTCTGTACAGAGAGACAGTTTTTAAGATGAATCTGACTTCTCAGCTATTTTGCTGTCCTAAGTCAGTGAAGGAGCATCTTGATATACATCATGGTATGTATATTGGGCTTGTGCAGACTCTCCATGCATTGATATGTTGGAAGGACACAGGGTTCAGGAGGAAAATATGGAACTTTATTGAATTTGCAGCAAGATATTGAACATTATTGTGATGAGAAATGCTCTGCTGTATGCTGCAATTTTTCAACCTTTTCCATTTGAAGATTGAGATCCGTTGCCACCTGGTGGGACAGCTGTACTGAAGCTATTGATGAACTTTGTATGCAAGTTCACGTTTGATTTGCCTTCATATTTGGATTGACGACCACCTCAAACATCTGTCATCGTTATACTTGCACTCAGTTGCTGTGAAACTTTATATTGATTTTATTAATATAAACAAACTACTTAGTCGAAAGCCGAGCAGCTACTTCATTATTTAAGTGTAACACAGTTCAATGGCTTATATGATTTTGGCACTGAAACCTTTTTTTTAATCCTTACTTCCTATATCTCTAAATAAATTAACTAATAATCTGATGGTTAAACATACTTTGAGGATATGGATACAATTTAGAAAACATTTTGGTTTAATGAGATTTTCTCTTTCTAGTCCTAATTTTTCTAATTATTTCTTTAAACCATCGATGATTGATGTAACTTTTAAAGAATGGTATAGATTGGGAATTAAATGTTGTAAAGATTTATTTATTGAGGGGAATCTTGCTTCCTTTGAACTTTCAGTTACATATGGTCTACCAAATTCTCATTTTTTTCATTATTTGTGGATTAGAGATTTTTTACTATCTCAATTACATACATTTCCTAAGAGGACCGATAAGAATTTAATTGATGTAATTTTTAATCTTTCCATAATGGTTCAATATCTAACATTTATGATATGCTGTCGGGAATAAGAGAGGCACCCTCAGATAAAATTTTAAAAGCCTGGGAACAGGACCTACAGCTTTTAATCTCTGAAGAAACTTGGAATGTAATTTTTAAATTGGTTAATACCTCCTCTTTATGTGTCCACAGGGCTCACACGTCCAAAGTCAAACTATCTAGTTTTTATGGGGCTACATCTCCTCATTGTGATAAATGTAACAATGGAGCTGCTTCATTAATTCATAAGTTCTGGACATGTCAGACTTGAGAAATATTGGATCGAAGTATTTCAAACTTTCTCTGGACTTGTTAAAGTTATTTTTAAACCAAATCCCTTAACTGCTTTGTTTGTTATTGTTGGAGAGAGTGACATAATGTTAACGACATCTGAGCTACGTGTATTAGCTTTTATTTCTGTTACAGCTAGGCGAGCGGTGTTGCTCAGATGGAGGGACGTTACCCCACCTCATCGTGCTCATTGGCTATTTGACGTCATATGTTTAAATTTAGAAAAGATCAGATGCTCAATTTCTGATTTGAATTCGAATTTTCAAACACCGTGGGGGACCCTTTTTTGAATTACTTTTATAATCTTTGATTTTTTATGAAGGTAGAAATGTTGGCTAATGAGATAATTTATCATTCTGATAAGAATTCTGGGTTTTTTTTTGGCCAAACAGCTCCTTTCTTGGTAGTGGGTTTAGATTTTTCATTTTACAATAAAGTAATATTATATAATATAATCAATTTGATTAAAATGTGGAGTACCTTGGATGAAATTATATGATTCGTGTAATGTGTCTTTTTCAATTTCAGCATATGTACTCTGTATTTTTGGATGTGAAATTTTAATGTTAAGAAAAATATTGAAAAAGAGGAAAGAAAAGAAATTGGTCACTTGATACATGCTGATTTATTTTAAAAAAGATATTAATAATTGGTGGAGGCAGTGACAGGTTTTGCAGGGTTTTTTTCTGAGCCTGCTGCCTCCCCCCTTTAGTTAGAAGGATGAATATTCTCGTCCAGCTGTTTCTCTGAAAAGTAACTGATTGATGGGAACTGGAGGTCAGGATCCACATTGTTAATAACCCTGTTATGGAAGACAGCTCCATTGATCTGAACTTCAACTGCTTAAAATGGTATCAGCGCTCAATAAAATATAAATGTAATTTATTAAGATCTAAAATAAATCTTACAACAATCACTGAATGCAAATCAGGACTTCATCAAGTTGATTCTATAATTACAAAGCACAACTCGTGACCTCTGAATGGCTTTAAAGCACACCAGAGTCTTTGAGGCATATTTAAAGTATAATCTGTGTAAGAATAGAGGCAGCCAATTTAGACCCAATACATTCTCACAATCAGCAATGGGATCGTATGGTTCAGTCACTTAATTTACTTTTTTTAGTTGACAAAGAGATCAGGAAGAACAATGGCATCCCACATTTGTAATTGTCCTCTCTACAGAATGGACCACTGCCACTGTGTCAGCAACTCCCAAACCTCAGCCTCCACAGCTAGGACCACTCCAGCAGCAACAAAGCAAGGCCCCACTCTATCCCTCCAAACTGACTTGAAAATATGTGGCTGGTCCTTTTGGTTTACGCCCTGAAACCTGGCACCAAAGAGCACTATGTATGTACTTGCACCGGAAGGGCTTCAGGGATTCATAAAGGTAGTTAGTGATGGGCAATAAATATTGGCCTTCTCAGTGATGACCAGATCTGGAAAAATAAACCAGTCGGTTAAATTCTACCAATGCAGACAGCTGAGCTTGCAGTTTGATGCCCTTTATATGGACAGGTCCTCCATCAGTGCCACACTGACTTGGTGCTGCATTGGACTGTCGACTAATAATGGTTGACTGAGATCCTGAAACAGGTTACAAAGTCTGTGCCTTCCTTGGAGGTGAAAGTTTTAACATGCATCGCCTAATCCAAGGACAGTTTCTTTCCTGCTGACATCAGCCTTGAGTAGACCTCTCATTCATAAATGATGATATGCCTTGTACTGTTTCACTGTACTTTTTCACTTCTCTGCACTTTTGTCACGTGATACTATATTACTGTACCTTTGTTTTATTATAACGCTATTCCCTGTCTTCATTCATGCATTGGTTGATTTTCCTGGATAGTACGCAAATTTCACTGTGTCTAGGTACATGTGATGGGTCCGAATCATGGGTCCTCTACCGGCACCACCTACGGCTCCTAGAATGCTTCCACCAGCGTTGTCTCCGCTCCATCCTCAACATCCATTGGAGCGCTTTCATCCCTAACGTCGAAGTACTCGAGATGGCAGAGGTCGACAGCATCGAGTCCACGCTGCTGAAGATCCAGCTGCGCTGGGTGGGTCACGTCTCCAGAATGGAGGACCATCGCCTTCCCAAGATCGTGTTATATGGCGAGCTCTCCACTGGCCACCGTGACAGAGGTGCACCAAAGAAAAGGTACAAGGACTGCCTAAAGAAATCTCTTGGTGCCTGCCACATTGACCACCGCCAGTGGGCTGATAACGCCTCAAACCGTGCATCTTGGCGCCTCACAGTTTGGCGGGCAGCAACCTCCTTTGAAGAAGACCGCAGAGCCCACCTCACTGACAAAAGGCAAAGGAGGAAAAACCCAACACCCAACCCCAACCAACCAATTTTCCCCTGCAACCGCTGCAACCGTGTCTGCCTGTCCCGCATCGGACTTGTCAGCCACAAACGAGCCTGCAGCTGACGTGGACTTTTTACCCCCTCCATAAATCTTCGTCCGCGAAGCCAAGCCAAAGAAGAAGAGTACATGTGATAATAATTTCAGTTCAACTGATCAAACCCTGATACCTTAATGTCACCCAATGCTATCTTGTTGATTTTTTTTTAAGATTAAGTTAATATTTTTATTCACATGCTTTAAATAAACTGAATATGGTATTTTAATTTTCTTTTATTCAGTCAAGGGATGTGGGCTTTGCAGGCTGAACAGGCACTTAATTACCTTTTGCTAATTGCTTACAGCAATCACTGAATGTAAATTAGTGGAAGGTGATCTCCCTTCCAGAACTACAAGGATTTTGACCCAGTGATGGTGAAGGAATTATATATTTCCAAGCCAGATGGTATGGAGAGGGTGAGCAAATTTAAGTTTTTGGAAATTGTACCCAGAGTTTGCAAATTCCAATGGTCACTCTAAATGTTGAAAGGTAGGATGGCTGGCTCAGCGGGTGTTGCACAGCAGAGAGCTGAATAGGGACAAACTGCCCCAAATGTAGCCCTGTGTCAGAGCCCAGCAATAAGGTCCGCGCCAGCAGCTGGCCTGGCACCAAGGCATCCCATTACCGGCCTAGTCCTTTCTGATTCCTGCATCAGAGCTCAGTTCTTGCAGTGCCAGCGTCTTCCACGGAAAAGTTGGGGACAACTGATTCAATTAATCCTGGACAACTGGACTCTCTGCCACTGCCACAGGAGTGAAGTAAGTAAGTGATCACTTTAATTATTCATGCTGTTTAAAAACAAATTATGAATTTCAGAAGAGTTTCTGGAAATTGTACCCAGAGTTTGCAATGGTCACTGTAAATGGTTGAAAGGTGGGGCAGCTGGCTGGTACAAGCCAAGAGGGTGTTGCACAGCAGAGAGCTGAACAGGGACCGGACAAACTGTCCGAAATACAGCCCTTTGTCAAAGCCTGGCAATGAGGTCCCTGCCAGCGGCCAGTACCAAGGCACCCCACTACCAGCCCAACCCCTCCCTTCCTCATGCACCCCTTTCCACTGGGCTATTGCCACCCAGCCCATCAATTCTATCCTGTCATTGCCAGGTACAGCATACATATTCACACCCAAGTACAAACCCAGTGAGAAAATTTAGAATATGTGAGGAGGGCATCACCCAGGGGTTGTCCTTACTAAAGCTCAGCCTAAAGGCACGGGTGATAGTTAATCTGCTACTGATGTCAGTGCCTCTAATTCCTCAGGAGTTTGTGGAAGTCTAGTATGAAATCTGAAACCCTGGCAAATTTCTACAGATGTGTGGTGGAAAGTGTGCTGACCAGCTGCATCTAGTATGGGGACACCAATGCCTATGCACGTAAAGCCCTGCAAAAGGTAGTGGCCACAGTCCAGGTGATCACAGGCAAAACCTTCTCTACCATCAAGAACATCAACAGGGAATGCTGCTGTCGGAGAACTGTAGCAATCGTCAAGAACCTACATAACACGGCACACGCTCTGTTCTCGCTTCTACCATCAGGAAAGAGGTATCGATGCCACACGGCTCCCACCAACACGTTCAAGAACAGTTGCTACTCCTAAACCATCAGACTCCTCAACAATAAACTGTCAAAGACTCATTTAAGGACTCTTACTTCTTCATTTTCGAGATTTCTTTCTCTCTGTATTGCAGTCAGTTTGTTTTCATTTCTTTATTTGTTTACATGTGTTGAATACAGTTTTTTTTGCACTACCAATAAGTGGTAATTCTGCCCCACCCACAGGAAAAATAATCTCTGGATTGTATATGATGGCATGTATGTACTCTAACAATGAATCTGTGTGGCTTGGAGAGCAATTTCCAGGTGATGGTGTTCCCAAGCTTTTGTCACCTTTGCCCTTACAGCTGGTGGAGGTCATAGATTTGGACATAGCTGTTGAAGGAATAACTATTAAGATGTATAGTTTCTGAAGGCTCTTATACATGCAAACTTCCTTAGTCAATCAGTATTATCAAATAAACATTAACGTTGCCCAAAATGGTTCTTTGTAGACTGCGTGCTACGCGAAATGTGAAGTTAGAACAACACACACACAGTCGAAGTCGAAGACTGATTTATTGCACTGCCAGCTCTATTTCTATTCACTCCCTGCCTCTGACGACAGGAGTTATGTCATCACAGTGCTGGCCTCCGATTGGCCAACGTTCCTGCCATTGCCCACTTTCCACCATGCGGGAGGTCACACGGGACAACAGCCATTGGTCCCTCCGGGGCCCTCACACTTGCGATATTATCCAGCTATGTTGTGAGCTGGGTCGCGACTCGGTTTGCAGGCTGCTACACTCCCCCCCCCCCCAAAGAACTGGCGATCGGAGTGTCTGGTGCCACTTTGGGCGGCCTATCTCTGCATCGCGGGCACTGAATCTTGACTGGCTGGCTAAGGTCCACATGGGTCGGTTTCAGCCATTTGACGGCGAATGTTTCCTCTTTGCCAGCAATGTCCAATGCAAATTTCAACTCATTGTGGCTGATGACTGTTTGGCCCTCGTATGGTCATTGGAGGTGTGCCTGGTGCACTCCCCTTTGCACAAAAATAGATTCACAGGTGTGCAAGTCCTTGGGATGAAAGATTTGGGCTGGCCATGCGGCGGGGGCTGTGGAGAGGCTAGGATACCCAGTCTTTCCCTCAGCTATTTCAGTGCAACCGTGTGGGTTTCTGGGTCTTTGGCAGCGGCCAAGAACTCCCCCGGGATTACCAAGGGTCCGCCACAGGCCATTTCAGCTGCGAAGGCATTAAAGCTCTCTTTCAGCACGGTGCAAATCCCAAGAAGTACCCAAAGTAGTTCATCAGCCCAGTTGGGCCCATTGAGCCAGGCTATCAGGGCTGCTTCAAAGTGTCTGTGGAACCACTCCACCAACCTGTTAGCTTACAGGGATATGCAGTGGTTTGGTGGAATTGGGTTCCCAACAGTTTGGCCAGTGCCACCCAGAGCACCGAGGTAAATAGTGTTCCCCTGTCAGAGGTGAGATGCTCCAGGACTCCGAACCTAGACACTCAGATATTGATTAGTACCCTAATTCAGATCTCCATGGTCGTGTTGGCCATTAGGACAGCCTCTGGCCACTTTGTTGACTAGTCAACCATAGTGAGGAGGTATTTCTCCCCAATGGAAATGGTTAGCAACCCCACAATGTTAACGTGGACGTGGCTGAATCTGCATTGCACTTGCTCAAAAGTCTGGGGAGGTGCTTTAGTGTGAGTTTGCACCTTGGATGCCTGGCAGAGTGTGCGGGTCTTGGCCTACTGACTGACCTACTTGCAGAACCCTTGCCAGAGGAACCTGCTGGTCACCGTCTTTATCATAGTTCTTATGGACGAATGCGCCTAGCTGTGCACCGTGTCGAAGACCTGCTGTCTCCATGCTGTTGGGGTGATGGGGCAGGGTTTGCTGGTGGAAACATTGCAGAGGAGCATCTGGTTGCCTGAGGCGATGACAACATCCTCCAGCTGCAGCCCGGAAAACGTCTATGTCCTGGGATAGGGTGTGGATAGATTCGATGGAGTGTACATTGGCTTCCATGTCATTCTCGCCGACGATGTGTTGGATGTCCATGGTGAATTCGAACACATAGGAAAGGTGCCTCTGTTGCCTAGCTGACCACAGGTCAGACACTTTGTGGAAAATGAAAGTTGGTGGATTGTGGTCTGTGAAGACCTTGAATTGACTGCCTTCCAAAAAGTATCGGATTATGGCAGTCTTGGGTATGTTCTTGGGGCACACTGAGATTTTATGATAGCCCCTGATTAAATCAACCTTTGAAAGCACCCATGCTCCTTGTAAGTTGGCAGTAAATCTTGGATATGGGACAGGAAGTATCTGTCCAGTGGCCTCATTGAGGTGTCTATAATCACCTCCTACTTTCGGGACCATGTGCAGTGGGGAGGCCCAGGGGCTGTCTGACTACTGCACTATTCCCAACTCCTCCATTTTCTTAAATTCCTATTTGGTGAGGGCAATTTTATTGGGGGAAGGTGGCATGCTGTAGCATGGAGTGGGGGCCCCTCAGTGAAGTTGTGGTGCCTTACCCCGTGCTTTGGTTCCATGGATAATTGTGATGCCACGATTGCAGAGAACTTCGCCAATTGCGTGTGTAGGCATCGTTAGACAGCTTGACGAAGTCGAGATGGAGGACTGGTAGTTTGGCTTCCCCCTGAAGCATTGTCTGAAAAGTTCTTGCATGCACCAAACTCCGCCCTTTTAAGTCTACCAGCAGGCAGTGGGCGGCAGGAAATCGGCTTCCAGGAGCGATTGCACCACTGCAGCAAAAGTAAAAGTCCACTTAAATTGGTGGCCAGCAAATTGTAGGGGCACAGTGCGGGTGCAATAAGTTCGAATAGAGGCGCTGTTCACTGTCCTCAGTGCCAGGCCCAGCTTGGCACTCTAGGTGTCGTAGGCTATGGGGGGGGGGGGGGGGGGGGTGGTTGGACACATTTCAGCACTACTGTTCATGAGGAACTGCCTTCCTGACAGAGAATCCACACGTGGAGGAGGCTGTCATGTTGGCCAACTGCCGCAATCAATAACGACTGTTGGCCATGGAGTTTCCCAGAAATGCATAGAGTGGGCGGCATCGACGGGCTGCCCGCACCCCATTGTTGATAATAATAATATGGCTGGGTAGTGGGGTCCACTTGCCTCTCTGTCTTCTGTGGCCTTGTTGCCGGCTGGGGTCAGGGCTTGGCGATCTGTTCCACCGAGGAGCTGTTCTCTTTCTTCACTCTCCAGACCACATCTGCCTGGGCTGTGACTTTCCTCAGGTCACTGAAGTCCTTGGCACCCAGCAAAAGTCAGATATTCTTGGGCAGCTGCTCCAGCAAAATCTGCTCCAAGTGCAGGCAAGGCTTGAGTCCCTTGGCGAGGGCAAGTGTGAGCATCTTGCTCATGAGAGCAGATGGGGCCCTGTCCCCAAAACCATCCACGTGCAGCAAATGGGTGGCACACTCGTGCCGTGATAGCTCCAAAGTGCAGGTTAGTAGCTCTTTGAGGCCACCGTATTTGCCTTACTACTGAGTTGTTGCAGGAAATCGACGACCTTTGCTGCCATGTCCTGGTTGAGCGAGCTCACTACGTAGTCGAACTGTCGAAGGTGGAACTGGGCATCTTCCTGTTCAAGCCACACGTGTGGCTGCGACATCCAGAACGTTAGCAGCTTTAGCAAGATTACATGGAGAGCTGCTTGGTCTCTCATCTAAGAGTCAAACTGCCATTTAGACCTGTCAGGGTCATCAATGTAGCATGCGCACTACGCGAAGTGTGGGGTAAGAAACACACACACACACACACACACACACACACACACACACACACACACACACACACACACACACACACACACACACACACACACACACACACACACACACACACAGAGTTTCCTGCCTTGCGGGAGGTCACACGGGACAACAGCCATTGGTCCCTGCGGGACCCTTGCGATTGCCGCATTTGGCAGCCATTTTGTAAGCCGGATGGCGACTCAGTTTGTGGGCCGCTGCAACATGATATTTTATATCTAAATGGTTTATACTACACAATTAACATCAACAGCCAATCGAAGCTCAAATTTGTCTTTTAAAATATAATTTATTTGTAGAATAATTTTTCGTACTCAATTTTATTTGTATATCTTGCTGCAATCTGATAAATTGGATAGAAGTAAGCCTTCAGCAATAACAACTTGGAAGGATATTGCATTGCCTGTCAGGAGTATAAGCCACGAGAATGTTTTGACTGTAATTAAATGTATTTGGATTCGGGTGACTTTTCCTTGCTTGTGCTACTCTGAAGTTTGAATGTAGGCTGGCCTCTGTGTTACATCTGCAGGCTTTGATCCAAAGTTTTTTTTAAAATAAATGAGAGATGTTCAAGGTGAAGCTATGGTCATGGGTCATTATCTGAGTTAATCCAGAATGATATAATGGTGCTGTAATTGGCCTCAGTACCTCTGGAATAAGGAGAAGAAAGAAGTACTGCCTTGAGAAGAACTTTCTCTTGCCCAGTGAGACAGCCTCCTGAGGAGAATGTTGCTGCCACATAGAGAAGGCATACACTTGAATAATTGAAGCCTGGGTAATGTACAGAGATGATGCCTGGAGCTCACTGACTAAATCTGAGAAAGGGGGAAAAGCTCATGAGAGGACAGGAGAAAAAACTAGAGAAGATAATAAAAATAAAATGTAATGCGCTTTGGATTCAAGTTGGTGGATAATAAATGACCTCTATCGTATGTTCACAGCTAAAGCAACATTTTCAAGTTGTTCAGAGAGAGAGAGGAGAGACAGTGGTGGGTATTGTAGGCATACAGCAGCTGCAGAGTACATAGGTGATCATGCATGTACATATTGCTTGTAACAGAGAAAATATATGTGTTGATTATCAGGAACTTAACTGAAAAATAAAATGGCCAAGTGCCTGAATGTGGAGTTGATACTTCAAAAGCTGTGCAGTAATGAAGCAATGTTCTTTCTACCACAGAGTATGTAAATATAAGAACAGACAATGATTTGGACAGTTCCCAGCTTACATTAGCATTATAAACACAGTATTTCAAGTATAGATTGCCATTGAATTGTTGCTATGTTGACAGAAAATAGTTTATCATTCGTGTTAATTAATCTAGAAAGAGGTTGATCTTTGCCTGCAGGAGCTCAGGCTTTAGTCCTTCATCATGAGCTGCATTTTTGACTTAAAATTAATCAATAAACTTCTAATTGAGGGTGTTTTGTTAAAAGTAAACATTGCTTTTGATCTTGCGATTTAAAACATCTAAACTTGGTGCAGTGATACTTTACAAAGAATTACTGAATATATCTGATACATATAGTTATGCATTTAGTGACATTTCACATTTGATATCTTGGTTGCATCTGCAAATGAACTTAGATACTGATTAAGATGACTAAAATCAGTTAATCTGACAATTGAATAATTCTATCTTCTTGGTAATTTATAGCGTGATACAGTTGAAATTGTGCATTCATCATTTACTATAGATATCACCATTCTTGCTAGATGTCTTGTTGATAAGCTTGAATTCAGAAATAACTCTTGATTCAAATATATTGGCATTATTATATCAGATGAAGCCACCAAATCAAACCAAAACAATTTTGAAGAAATAATAGATGATTAAAGTATCATTTTGGTTATGTTGTGATATACATTACTAATTCCACACATCTAAAACTGTCATGAACATTGTTCCTGAATATCTTTTTATCTTCTCTTCTCAAATCCATTGAAGATGGTGAGAGTAGCAAGTTAAATTTGGAAGTCAGTTACCTGATTTACAATTTGTAGTCCAGTGATAAAACCTTTTCACTTTGTTTGTTCATTCTAAGACACCGTATTCAGCTTTTCATTTACCTGAAATAAAATGTCTATCACATAACAAGAAGAATCGCATAACAGGAAAAATGTGGAGCAGAATGGATCTGCAGTAATCACTCCAATTTATTGGAAAAATATTTCCATGTGTAATTATTTTCCATGTTGGATATGTAATAAAAAAAATTACAAGGGAATCGCAGACACACTGTGGTCAGTGATGAGTTCTGCTTTATACTGAATCACTATAGCTACCATATACTGCTCTGGATTTAGGGGCAATCCTATTAATAAAATATATATTTGATATTCATTGTTTACTAGCCAGTAAATAAGTGTGGCAACTACTAACCTTTCCATTTATATTGCACTAAATATTTCAATGTTACAACATTTGTAGGTGGAAGCAGGATCATTGTCTGTCATCCATCCCATCAAGTCCCTATTTACTATTTTTTCACTGGTGCAGTTCAATTGCCTTCACGAGAAAGGGTGAGGATGGGTTTGGTAAACTCTTCAGCAAATGACCACTGTCTAGCTTCACACAATAATCAGCATGACTTTATAGCCATGCCATTATCCCTATCCCATCGTTTCTCCAACCACACAAGATTCGTGAGGCACCAGAGAAGATTCTTGGAGACAATTGTGGATGAGTTAATCTAAATATGTTGAAATCAAACTTGAATCAAGGGTAATATGGGTTGGTACATGGTGAGAAATGAAGGTCCAGCATTATTATAGTCCAGCATTATTGTAGCACTATGGAGTTTGGATCAGAGTTGAATCTCTAAACTTAAGGTGCCACAGTTAGTTTTGTGGTTAGCACAACACTAATGTAGCACCAGCGACCCAGGTTCGCACCCAGAGCTGTCTGTAAGGAGCTTATCCATTCTCCCCGTATCTGCATGGATTTCCTCTGGGTGATCCTGGTTCTTCCTACCCTTCAAACATGTGGGGTTTTTTGATTAATTGCCGTATTTGGGAGTGCTCAGGCTCATGGGCTGGAAGGGCATGTACTGTAAGTCTGAATTTATATATGTCAATTCAGTAACTCCCTTTACGGCTCTTATGTTGTGGATTGTTTCCCACTTAGATGTTACACTTTCAGAATTCTTTGGGATGTTGCTAATAATGCTTTCATACAATAATCAGTTGCATTTCCGCTTTATTTATTTTAATTTATTTATTTATACTTTGACATTCTGTAAGTTAGTTTTCTCATACTGCACAATGAGAATGCACTGTAGGATTTACTAGACTGCACTTTTGGCATTGTTACACTAAAAATAAATTCAAGCTAATTTTATTGCAAAATCCACTTCTCTCCTTAGGGAACAGTATCTTGCATTCTGCTGCAGACAGCGTTACGAGTGCAGTTCAGAAAGCCAGCCAAGCCTTGAACGAAAGGGGCGAGAGGTTAGGGCGAGCAGAAGATCGAGCGGCAGAAATGATGAATAGCTCCCAGCAATTTGCAGAAACTGCCCACAAGGTGAGTGACTTCAAATTCATCCTTTCCACGAAAGCTCAGAATGTTAAATATCCAGAGTAGTATCCCATTTTTGGAGGAAGAAATGACTTGTTATTTTTTTATGCTTTTGAAATTTACCTTGGTCACCACTGTGCCTTTCCCCATTACTCCTATTTCACTTTAGCCCATTTTAGAATTAATTTGTCATCTAATTACAGGGATAGCCACTTGATTATTTTGAAAAGATGTTATGCATTTTTCATGAAATTCTCTGAGTTGGCCAAATGTTAGACTGAATCTGTTATGGAGACAGAAATAACGCAACTGTGGAGTTCTGATCCAGGCCTCAGTATTATAGAACTCTACAGGCAACATTAACTGAAGCTGCTTTCAGGTGGAATAGCTGGGAGAATGCGGCTCCGGAGCCAGCTGTGGGTGTGTGCGAAGCGACATTCAGGTGGTAGCGTTTAAGGCGCTGTTCTGGCACCTGAAAGGTCCACAACGGGAAGAGGCGCCGCGGAGCAAACGTCGGCTTCTGTCAACTGTGGCCGTAGTCCCACCGCTTTCAGGTGCCTAGGGGGAGCGCTCGGAAGCGGAGAATACACCTACCCAAGGAGGGTTGGGTAAGTACTCCTCGGGTCAGGGTTCTCCACTTTCAGGTGGCCTCCCAACAGCCACATTCAAGTATTTTAGGCAGCTTTACGTTGGGGTATTCTGGCCACCTGAAAGCGGCTAAAGTAAATGTTGAAGAATCTGCTGCAGGAATCTGATAATGTGCTCCACACCATTAATGTTGTGTAACTGACCATTATCAGTAGTGCAGCCAATTCCCATCTTGCCTCATCCAATCTATGGAAATAATAGCTTCAACTTCCCTTGGAGTTTAAATTTCTATCTCCACCATGTTACATTTTATCTATACATTCTTGTCCTCTCTGAACATTGACTTAAACAATTATTTCCTCTTAGAATTAATGGAGTGATTTTGTAAACAAGTGTGGCTTATTCCCTTCATTAATTTAATAACTTAAAATTTTAAAAAACTGAAGGCCTATTTTTTCTCATTTTGATGCTTTCAACCCTAGTCCTACAAAGTGTTAGTTTAGCTAATGTTTATATACAGGAAATATGTTTTCCCCTTTTATTTTGTAAAAATAATATTCATTTTCACATTATTAATGCTCCTTGTAATTAGCAGTAATTCAGCAAACAGGCTATGATCTGTAGCTGCCTGATTGTGATTGGTACTGAAGCTATTGTAACTGCATCCCATGAACAAATGATGCCACGTTTTGATTTAGTCTAGACATCCTTCCCAATTTGGTATCTCCCAAAATATTCTTTAATTAAGCCCCGATTTGTGTTTGTGGAGAGCCATCAATGTACTTTTTCGTTCACTCAGGGCCTGCTTCTTATCATCCTTCTGACAGCCTTTCAAAATGTCTTAAGTAAACATTCTTAAATATGGAGAGAACAAAAGAAATGATATGTTGTGGTTACTGCACCAAAGGAATGGTCCAGGGAAGTTGGAGGGGAACCAGAGGAGATAAAAACCAAGGAAGCCAGGTTTTTTTTTAATGTGGGCAATGAAGATGACACTTTCCAATCTCTCATTTTTCCCAATTTCAAAACATCTCATCTTCTAAGAAATGAAAGCTTCGATATTCCGAATTACAATCTTATCACTCCAATAAACTTTGAATTTTCAGCTGTAAGTATCCTTAATCCATTGATAAAAACATTTTGCCTAATAGCGCATCAAGATTTTCATAACTTGAGTAAATAAAGCATACTAAATAATAATGATAAGAGATGATTAAGATGACGAGACGAAATATGGTAACACTACAAACAACAATCTTTCTTAAAGGGATAGTCACAAAAATCAAAACACAAGGTTTTAATTTTTACAAGCAAGGCACAGCATGAGATTTTAAAAGAAATGCACAAGACAGATGTTCAGAGGAACAAAATGCAAAAGCAGAAAAATGCAAGGGACATCAATATCAGTAAAGCAAGCTGTAACAAAATTTGAGCACCAGAATGGAGTGACCACCACAAATTAGAGAAGAAACATCTCATATTCCATCCAAACACCTTCCAATTGGATGACCAAATGGCATTATTATCAGCTTCTCCGGTTTTCTCTTCTCTCCCCCATAGTCTCTTCCCTTCCACTATCCCTATGACTCCTTTCATTTAATCTGTCTTTCTTTCCCTTTCCTTCTGTCTCCTTGCCTCCAGCTCTGCATTCACAGAGCCCCCCCCCCCCCCCCCAATCAGTTCTCACCCTTACTCTCCTTTTCATGTCCAATTATGTATGGCCTTTTGCCTGTTGGCCAGTGCACCATCCCATGCCCTTTCTTCTCTCCTTCCCCAGCCTTTTTATTCAGGTGCCTGCCTGCTTTTTGCTTAGACCTCAAAGAAGGGCTCAGGCACAAAACATTGGTTTTTATGTCTATCTCCTATGGATGCTGCATGACCACTGAGTTCCTCCTGCATTTTTGTATTTTTACTTTAGCTTCAGAATGTTTAGTTTAACTATGTGTTGGCTGCCATCTAGTGTATAAAGTGGCATGTCAGATTGAGCCTTCACAGAGCCAGAATTTTTTAGTTATAATTCTATATCTCTTAAGGACTTGTCAAATTCACATTAAGACTGTTTAATTAATTGTTTGTGCTATAACTGATTGTTTGTGCTATAACTGACTCATTGGTTTGAACAGTATACATTTGTCTCTGAAGTTATTGGACATTCCTGAATCAGAATCCTCTCTAGTTTCCACAGTAAGGCAGCTAAACTGATCCACTTTTGTCCTCGATCAACTTACTGAAGGTTGTGTATAAGCCTTGGTGATATAAAATTAATACTATTTTAAGTTGCATTTTAATTAGGTTAGATAACCTCTATTGTCATTGCACAAGTACAACAAAATTGAGCACACTTCCTGACGGTGCACACATACCTCAAACAATAAAATATAAAAACAACAGCACAATTAAAAACAATACAATACTCAATGTTTGGTGGTATTCAGTTCATGTATAGGTCTGGGGTAAAAATTGTTTTTAAGTCTGTTTGTCCATGATTTACGGACCTAAAATGTCTACCAGAGGGCAGCAGTTCAAACAGAGGGTAGTAAGGTTCCTTCAGGATTTTGGCTGCTCTACTGAGACAGCAAGATCTGTATAAATCCTCTAAAGAGAGCAGTGTGAGTCGATAATCTTCTGGACTGAACTGAAGGTCCCTCTTGTCTGTTGCTGAGCAGCTGGCAAGCTGCGCTGGAATGCAGTAGGCCAGCACACTCTCGATGGAGCAGTGATAAAAAGACACCAACAATTTCTCCTGCATTTTGACCTTCTTAAGAATCCTCAGGGCATGAAGTCATTGCTATTCCTTTTTAACTACTGTAATTGTATTGGTAGTCCAAGAGAGATCTTCAGCAAAGTGCAAACCCAAAAACCTGAAAGCAGTAACCCTTTCCACAGTCCTCATTGATGTATAACAGGTTGAGAACTATACTGTTCCTCCTGAAGTCTATAGGTTATTTTGATTTTGAGGTGTTCAAGTCGAGATTTTTCTCTGAACACCACGGTGTCAGTCTTTGGACTTCATCCATGTAGGTTGTCTTATCTGCTCTTGAAACAAGTCCGACCACAGTTGTGTCATCTGCAAATTTAATGATGGTGTTGGTAGAATATGTAGAGACATAATCATGGGTATAAAGAGATTGAGAATGGGTCTCAGTACACAACCTTGTGGGGAGCTGGTACTGAGTAAAGGGGTAGAGGAAAGATGAGTGCCAATTTCAACAGTCTGTGAGAAAGTCCTTAATCCAGAGATGAACAGATTTGGAAAACCCTAATTTAGCAAGTTTTGTAACCAGTCTGCTCGGGATGACGGTATTAAAGGAAGAAATGAAGTTAAAAAAGCATCCTCACATTTGCTCCCCTGGTATTCAAGGTAGATTAGTGCAGTGTGGAGAGCAGTGGCAATGGCATCCACTGTAGTCCTGCTTGCCCTAAGGGCAAACTGATATGGGAGGCTGGCTTTTATACGTTGCAAGACCAGCCTCTCGAAGCACTTCATCATGACTGATGTAAGTGCTACCAGACGCTAATCATTGAGGCCTGCTGATGACATTCTTCATAATGGCAGATTTCAGGCAAGGTGGGATAATGGATATAGACAGGGACAGGTTGAAGATCATTGTAAAGACCTCAGAGAGCTGGTATGCCCACTCCTTCAACACCCTTCCTGTCGCGCCATCAGGGCCAGTGCCTTTCCTTGGATTTACCACCTTGAGCACCCGTCTCGCACAGTGAAGACATGGCTGTTGGACGCTGAAGAGGGTGTTGTGTTGTGTTCCTTTCAATCAAGCAACGAATCGATTAAGATCCTCAGCCAGCAAGGCGTCACTACCAACAGTCATACCATTGCTGGTTTTATAACTGATGAGATGTTGGATGCCCGACCACACTCACCATGGGTTAGTATTGATAAAATGCTTCTCAATTCTCCTTTTATAAGCCACTTCAGCATCCCTGATGCCTCCCTTCGGATTGGCTCTAGCAGCAGTATTTAGTGCTCTATTAGCAGACCTGAAAGGGGTGTTATGATCCTTAAGAAGAGTTTTGACCTCCTTTGTCATCCAGGGCTTCTGGTTGGAATACACCTGAACACATTTGTTGGTGGTGACGTTGTCAACCCAGTTCTGTATATAACAGAGTACAGCTTCTCATTATTTCCACTTGACATTTAGGAGATATTGTTGATGATATCTCAGCCACTGGCTATTTTTGAGGAAATTTCAGGGAGATGGTAAACAGCCCGTGGCTGCATGTGGTTTTGCTCTTGCAGAATAATGTGCTGAGAACATGTCAACAAGCTTAATGCTCTCTTCCTCCCACATGATATGAATTCTCTTGAGGTTACTTCTGCAGAAGTAAATCATTATATTTCAAATACCCATAGTTCTACTTGTGTTCTTTACAAATGCTCTTAACCCTAATTTTTGAGCAGCTTTATGCCCCATATCTAAGGAAGGGAGAGGGTCCAGAGGAGGTTTATGAGAACGACCCTAGATATAAATGGATTAATGTATCAGTGGCATTGATGTCTCCGGGCTTGCACTCAATGGAGTGTAGGTTGAAGGGGTAGGGGTTTTCTCATTGAAACATAATATATAAAGGCCTGGATAGAGTGAATGTGAAGATGTTTCCAATAGTGGGAGTGTCTAGGACCAAAGGACACAGTTTCAGAATGAAAGGACTACCCTTCAGACAGAGATGAGGAAAAATGTCTTCAGCCAAAGGATTGTGATAAGGTGGATTTGTTGCCACAGATGGCTGTGGAAGCCAACACACTGGGTGGATTTAAAATAGAAGTTGATAGCTTCTTGATGATTCGGCATCAAAGATTATGGTGGGAAGGCAGGACTCGAATGGCATAGCAGACTCGATGGGATGAATGGCCTAATTCTGCTCCTATCTGTTATGGTTCTTTCCTGCTTTTCAATTTAACATAATCAGTGTTTTTTATTGCCTGTCTCCTATCCTGATTTTTTTTTTGAAGCAATACTATTTACCAAAAGAATTGTATTGAAGTAAAACTCTTATCACCTTGCGCTGCAGCTTCTGTTTATGTTGTTATTCTAATCTCTTTATCTTTCAAATATGTTGCATTGCTTCTTGGATAGATGGGTAGGGAGAGGATTTATTCCCAGAACTCTGTGAAGCAGCTTTTGAATGTATCGACAGCTGACAGTGTCACTTGCCTTATTTTGCCTTCCCCTTTCTTTCTGCAGTGAAACCTCAGATGAAACGTTGAAACCTTCTCTGCACTTATCCCATATTGTAAACTCATCTATCCCACTTCCCGTGCAATTACAATATTGTGTTACTACCTTCTCCAAAATCTGAAGGTGTAGGAGGTGGTCTGTTTATATACTGGACACTATATGTTCTTGCCTTTATTCCTAGCATTTTTAATAGCTTAGATTCTAATCAAATGAATAAAACTTCAGAAATAAACACTGAAAGTGCAAGAAATGAACCACAGGTAAGGCAGCATCTGTGGAGGGAGAATTTGAGTTAACATTCCAGGTCTGTTGGCTTTGACCAGATAAAAGGATGAGAGGAAATTTGATAGAAGTCTACAGGTTTATGTGGATTGTGTCAGGCAGGATCAGCAAACATCAGAGGACATATGTACAAAGTTAAGGGAAGGAAGTTTAAGGGAGACATCAGGGGTAAGGTTTTTTGCACAGAGAGTTGTGGGTGTCTAGAATGCCTTGACAGGGATGGTGGTGGAGGCTGAAATGTGGATGAAAGAAAAATAGAGGGTTATGGTGTTGGGAGGGTTTAGTACTTTTTTTAGGAAGGAATATATGGGACAGCACAATTTCAAGGACTGAAGGGCCTGTACTGTGCTATATTGTTCTAAAAGGTTCTGATGAAATGTCCTCAACCTGAAACAAGCAAGATTCCAACATTGATTTTTCCTCTCAAATCACAATCAGACTTGAGATGTTTGCAGCAGGAAATAATTTTTTTTCTTCTGAGCTGAACAGAAAAATACTTATTCTGTGTGGCAACTTGCATACAGCATAGGCAAACATTGTTTATCAAAGTCCATGAGTAAATGTTTGTCCCTACTGCATGTAATGTTCTCAATTCAAAGAAAAGTATGTGAATAGAACATAAAATGTCATAAATAGACACTGAAGTAATCAATCCATAAAAAGATTTTTAAAAACGCTGTCTACTTGTTTTGGTTGTATTGCCATTTTACATTTAGATTTAGCTACAGTGCTACTTTTTTGTGCAGTGAACTAGGTTTGTGACTACAATTTGAAGCCAGTACAATGATGTATTCTTTTTGGCCCATTGTAAACCAGTTGAAAAAATAAAAGATGATTATCATTTTTCAACATCAGTGCATCTCAAACCTTACAACGTAACAGGTGAAAGTTCGGGTTGTTTTGGAGTGTAACATTTTTGATCTTTTAACAAAACCTACAGCATAAGTAGCAAGATGAGTAGGAGTTAATAATGCAAGGTGCTGGTGGGTGCATTGGGACAAGAGTTTAGTTATATGGAGGAGCTTCTAATCTAGTGCACTGCATTCTGTGTTTTCACAACTATTGAATAATCCTTTGCATTGCACTTGCACTCAGTCTACAGAGGTGACCATGAGATTCCAGTTGCTTGACACGGATTCACCATCTCACTGATTTCTGTATCTGTGGCCTCCTTCACTGTTACAATAAGGCCTGATGCAAGGTAGAGAAACACCATCTCATCTACCCTCTGAGCCTGTTGCAGCCACAGAACTCTATTAAATTCTCTAAATTCAAATATTTCCAGGTTTCTTGCACTGTGCCATGTGAACTGGTCACTTTTGCCTGCAATCTGTTATTTCCTTTTTGTATATTTTCACCGACTGGGCAAGTCCCAATTGGCTTGACTATGCAGCCTTAGACTGGTAGTACATCAGCAAAATGTTACGTAGGCAAAGAAGCTTAAAGCTACTTTGACTGCATCTTAAGTTAATCCTACCAGAGAAATTCTATTTGATCCACTGTGGTTCTCCCCTGGCTTTTCTGCTACCTAGATTAGTTAGTTTCTTTCTCATGAAGGACCCAGACCTGAAATATTCACCGTTAGTTCTGCACAACTGCCTGACTTGTTGAGATTGTCAAGCATATTTTGTTGCAATGAAAATTTTTTTAAACTGCATTTGTTGGGAATATAAACAAAAGCAGAAAATGCTAGGAATGCTGATCATTCTTAGACTACACCAATGGCTTCAAAATGCACCATGAAAGGACAGAGGTATGTTTAATTGCTTCATTGGTGCAGGTGTATAAGAGAGCTGGACTTACTTCTATGCTTTTGATCACCTTTGGAGAGTGTAGTTGCCATTTTTTAACTTGAGGACCAGAGTTATGCCAAAGTCAATGAAATCAACATGAGGCTGAAAAACAGGAATAAAAGAATAAGAGACATCACCCAAACCTTAGAGTGACCAAAATCAACTGTTTGGAGCATCATTAAGAAGAAAGACCATACTGGTAAGCTCAGTAATCACAAAAGGACTGTATTCCAAGGAAGACCTCCACTGCTCATAACAGAAGAATTCTCATCATCATGAAGAAAAATCCACAAACATATGTCTGACAGATCAGGTATAGATTGTGTCAGTGACTACTGTCCACAGAAGACTTCATCAGCAGAAATACGGAGGCTACAGTGCAATATGCAAACTACAAGTGGGCCACAGAAACAGAATGACGAGATAACAGTCTGGAAAAAGATTGTGGACAGATGAATCCACGATTGATCTGGATCAGAGTGATGGAGGAGTAAATGAACTGCCCAAGATCCAAAGCATTCCATCTTTGCCAAGGTTTCCATCTTATGGTGTAGCCTCTCTATTTCTGTTCATGAAGTCTTCTGCAGACAGTATTCATTGACATATCCACACCTGCCTCCAGAAGAATGTTTCTGATCTGTCGGACAAGCATTTGGAGATTTTTCTTCATTATGATGAGAATGTTTCTGTCATCGGCAGTGGAGAGCTTCCTTGGAATAACAGTCCCTTTGCGATTACTGAGCTCACCAATTCGCTCTTTCTTATTGATGTTCTAATCATTTGATTTTGGGAATCCTAAGGTTTGGGTGCTATCACTTACTGTTTTATTCTTGTTTTTCAGCCTCATAGTGACTTTGTTGAATTTCATTGCCACAATTCTGGTCCTTGTTGAAAAATGGCAACTACACACTCCAAAGGTGATCAAAAGCATAGAAGCAAGTCCAGTTCTCTTATATTACCTGCACTAATTAAGCAATTAAACATACCTGAGTACTCACAAACACCTGTGAAGCCAAATGGTCCCCTGAAATGAGGGGACTATATCTAAAAAGTGTTGTAATTTCTACATGGTCAAACCAAAATGTATAGAAATAGCCTTTAATAAAATCTGGAATGCGCACCTTAATTACTTGTGAATTGTTTGATTACAAATTAAAAACTATGGAGAAGAGAGGCAAATAAAGGAGTGTCTTTGTCCCAAACATGGAGGGCACTGTATGTATATTTTGATGAATACAGTTTTTGGCACTAACGATAAGTAGAAATTCTGCCTAGCCTGAAGAAAAAGGTTTTCAGGGTTGTATGTGATATCATGCACATATTCTGACAATAAATTTGAATTATGAACTTTGAAGTCAATGCTGAGATGTTTTAGTATCTCACGTTCAAGTCTGTCGTCTGATTGAACAGCCTGACAAAACAGTGCATCTCCAGACCATAGTGTACACACAGAAACATACAGTACACCCTACACACAAATTAAACATTGCCATCCAAAATAAATACATATAAAAATAATTTATGGATTTCTGGGATTGTCATCAATCTCACTGACTGCAGAAAGAAGCTGTTTGCTAACCTGGCAGTTCTGGTCTTTATGCTCCTGTACCTCTTCCTTGAAGTTAGTGTTTCAAACATACAGCGGACTGGATAGTAAGGGTCCTCAATGATTCTCTGAGTCCTTTTTTGCGCACCTCATCCCAGGGAGACCCCAGTGATCTTAGCAGTTTTAATCATCCTCCGTATAGACCTTTGATCTGAAGACTGTACAACCGACCAGCCAATTAGCAGGTCAGTCAGTAGTGTTTTGGAAATATTATACTTTGTGGTCAGGTTAGAGTCGATTTTTTAAATAACATCAGGGTATCAAAGGTGGTGGGGAGATCGCAAGGAATTTGAACTGAGTGGAAGAATGTATCAGGTTATGATGGAATGGCGGAGCAGTCTTGACAGGCCAAAGGGCCTACTTCTGTACCTATATCTTGTGGTCTGTTAGGTCTGCTTTGTTCGAGAATGAGTGAGTCAGACACCAGACTGAGTCGAAATCAAGGTTCTTTATTACCGGATTGTAACACTTGCAACTAACAGTGTTAGTTGGAGAAGGCGCATTCTTCTGATATCAGCAAGTGGTGTTTTTTTATACCTCAGGACACGCACTTAGTAAATTATCATACCATTACATTGTCCAATGAATAAGCTGTTGCTACCCTTCTCTGTTAGTCTGCTGCACATCATCTTGTTATTGCCACACTTATCTTGAGCGTACAAGGTCACACCTGCATCCTGTTACTCCTTAGTACTGGGTGACTCCTTCTCCAGTCCCAACTCATGATGTTTTTACCTTACAGGTCTTAACCCATAATTACTGCAAAGGAAGTTTTAGGCTTCTTTAAAATATACTCTGTGTGTGTGTATGAGTTTGCATGTGTGGATAAATTTTTAACACATTTTTTGATATTTTGTGTGGATCCTTTACACTTTGCTTTCTGTGAATTATTTATAATCTTGGTTAGAAATTGTGCTTTTTTTCTTTTTGGTTTAAAGCGTTTTCTCATCTGATTGGCTGCTCAAGGGGATTGACAATTTCTGAAGCTGTCGGATGCCAAAAGTCCCCGTTAAGCTGACATTGACAGGAGTCGATGTTGGTAAAAAGCAGCCCAGAGGAAAGAGCCGGCCTTTGCCTCTGACCTGCAAAATCTCAGCTGTTGCTCTTAAAGTTGTGGACTGAAAAGTTTAATTATCAGGTCTGACTTCATGTCAAACAATGAAAATCAGGGGTTGGGAGGCAAACCGTTTAAGTGCACGTCAAGTTGAAATCTGTTGAGTTTTTTTAATTTTCCTTAGTACATTTTGACTATTCAGCAATTGCAAATCACACAGTAACCCCTCTTCATTTTTCATGATGTGGGATTCAAAGGCTGCAGTGATCATTGAATGAACTTAGCTTGCTCATATTTTTTAACGATACAACACAGTCTAAGGCCCTTCCAACCCCATACATTTTGGAGGGTGGGAGGAAACTGGATGTGGTGATATGTAATTACACCGCTAGGTCACCAGGGGTCATCCTGGTGACCTTGTATATTAAGCAGTCCAGAGCTACAGTCTAGCCTTTCAGGTTTGTCTTGTAAGACCTCTTAGTGTACATATTAGTTTATTAAATTGTACTGACAATAACCACAACAGCAGTGCGAGTATAAGACAGCAGTCGTGGGATAATTACCATTATCTTACCTGCTGTTGTCAAGGAGTATGGACTTAATAAACTAAACAAACGGCTGCATCTATTGAAGGTGAAACACAGTCTGGGCAGCTGGTGGTCCCCCTTCTGGTCTCCAGTGCTTGGGGTCTCTACATCTTTGTCAGCAAAGTCTACGCCAGCTCCCCCTCCTGCCTGTGGGAGGGCAACCCACACAGTCATCTCTCCTTCCAGATGAAGTTCTTCTAACTGTGCCAAATCTCCTACTGGGTCCACATGCTCCCTGAGTTCTACTTCCAAAGAGTGTGCAAGGAGGAGATCCCACGACAGCTTGCACTGCTGTTGAGGTTATTGTCGGTACACTGGAGAACCCAGAGAAAACCCATGCAGTCACAGGGAGAAAATACAAGCTCCTTTCTAACAGTGCTGGATTCGAACCCTGGTTGCTGATGCTGTAATAGCGTTGTGCAAACTGTGCTTCCCGTTCCTCATTGTTCTTTCCAATTGCAGAGAGCAGCACACAGTCTCCAAGGACCCTAGAGGAATGTCTATGGTGAAAAGCAAGTTGAAGCAGAATAACATTCACCTATCACTGAAGGGCTGCAAGATAACTAAAATAAAACTGCACTCCACTCTTAGAAAAGCAGAGAATGGACAAGTTGACACTGCAAAGTACAGTTGATACTTCAAATCTTTGTCAGCATAAGTTGTCAGTTGTTATCTTCTCGTAAATCTATATTGCAGTGTTGTGTGGGCAGACATAATTAATGACTAATGGCACAAAATACCCCAGCAGTGATCCAATATTTTCTTATAATGAACATCAAGATTGCCTTCTTTCTTTTGTAATTCATGGAATTTTGCAAGGCATAACATGAAGAATTACATAGTTGACAGGGGCATGGATAAGAAAGGTAAAGATGGATTTGGACCATAGGCAAGCAAATGAAAATGATAGGTAGACAACTTGGTTAGCATGTGCAAGTTGGACCAAAGGCCTTTCTCTATGTTGCAAAACTACATGAAAACCTGTGAATACTGATGCAAAGGACTCATTCAGCGCATTGCCCATTTCCTCTGGCTGATTCCCACTATCTCTCAGTTATCATCTTGTTTTAAGTTCATGTATAAAATTTCTTGGGATGGTCTTCAATCTAGCAGACCAAGGACATCGTCCCTTTTAGTCATCCTGATTCCCTGTTGAAGTTCTCCCCTACTTCCTGCGCATTCCTCAAAAGGCCCTCTTAAAGTTTTAGCTTCCTAAACCTTAAACATGCTTCCTTTTTCTTTTTGACTATATTTGCTTGTCATCCAAATGTCATATGCCTTACATAAATTTCTGCCTTCCTCACATGAGCCTGTTGGTCCTGAGTTCAGTCTGACTGGCATTTAAATGATTCCCAACTATCAGATATGGATTATCCAACACAACTACCTTCAATCTACTTTCTCCAGCCTGATGCAGTTGAAATTCATCTTTCTGCAATTTAGCACTCCCCCCTACCCTTCCCAATCCCCCACTCCCACAGATACAGTCTTATCCTTGTCCACAGCTATTTGAAAAATAGCTGAGTTACAATCACCATTCTCAAAATGCTCTCCCATTGAAACTCCAATCATCTGGCCAGGCTTGTTTCCCAATACGAGGTCTTGTATGGCCCTCTCTGTTTGGATTATCTACATGATGTGTCAAGAAACCCTCCTGGATGAAACTAGTAAAATTCTACCTCATCGGTTTCTGGCGCAAAGGGAGTCCCAGTCGATATTGAGGAATGTTGAAGTCATCATCTGCAAGTATCATGTTGTTTTTACAACTTGACATAATCTGCTCACATGGGTCAACCTCTTTCTCCCACTGAACTGTCTCCAAATCAGTCATCTTCATGATCCCTGCAAATGCTCTACCTATTAACCTAAGTTTTATTCATCAAGCAGCAGGGCCAAGCTACAAAGAAATTGTTGTTTTAGCACGAGTGCTGCTCTAAAATGTAAATTGTAATTGGTATGGGTCAGGGTTGCTTTCAGAAGCAAATTTTGGGCTGAAACCTTGTTTTATTTTGATATTCAATGTGCATTCGAAATATGAATGCAATGTAGAATAAATACTGCAGCTTCCTTTTAGTTGGGACATCCCTCACTGATAAAGGAAATAAACTGTTCAATGTAAGATCAGTAAAGGAATGATGCATTTTCCTTGTGCTTTTCCCTGGTTTAGAACCCTCTCCTTCAGAAATGGAAGTGAGGCAGTAGCTGGGATTTTGCAGTCAAAGGGGAGAATGAATCTTGCCTCTCACTGCAATTTTAGTTCAATCCTTTCTTGCTTCAAATCTTCCACTGGGATGCAGAAAAACTAGAATCCAGCTTGGCAAGACTGAAACACTTCCCAGAACAAGAAGCCCACATTGACAGCAAATCTGCTGCCACATCCAACCCCAATTGATTTGATCTTACCTGATGGCAAAGGTGACTGATGGAATTGCAGGGCAGGGAAGAGGGAGAGAATGGAAAGAAAGGGGGTACCAATGGTCTGGCATTATACATGATACACTGTATTTAGATGCTAGTTTGACATCACTATGTGCTCATTTTCTTATCTACAATAACCCGGTTCACCCCACCCACATTAGAACAGAATTAAATTAGGATGATGTAGTTTAACTACCTGTAGCAAGCCATTGAGTAAAGAGGCAATCATTGTTGACCTCAGCAGCAGTCTCTATACCTTCTACATATTTTGATTGTTAATTTGCTAATTATCTGAGAGAGTCCTGATTGGATGATGTAAAACCATGACATAGGAGTGGAATTAAGCCATTTGGTCTAACGGGCCCACCCTGCCATTCTATCAGGGCTGATTTACTTTCTTTTTCAACCTCATTTTCCCATCTTCTCTTCATATGCTGAGATTCCGTTCCTAATAATTGTCTTAAATAAACCCAATGACTTGGCCTCCACAGCCATCTGTGGTAACAAATTCTATACATTCACCACCCGCTGGGTAAAGAATTCATATCATCTCTGTTTTAGATGTGCGTTTTTGTGTTTTGGGTTGTGCCCTTTGATCTCAGACTACCCCAGCATCAAAAACAACCTCTCCACATCCGCTCCATCCAGTCCTTTCAGTATTCAATAGATTTCAGTGAGATGCCCCCCCCCCCCATTCTTCTAAACCTTGATGGCTGCGGGGAAGAATATCTTTATGCCTGTAATATGCTGATGAGAAGAGAGTGTATCAGGGGTGTGATGGGTCATTCAGTAGGTGGGCTGCCTTTCGTAGGCAGTGAGAGGTGTAGATAAATCTATGGAGGGGAGGGAAGTTTGCATTATATTCTGAGACATATTCATGACCTTCTACAGCTCTGTCCTATCTGGAGCAAAGCAACTCTCAGTACATATGGTGTTGCATCCAGCAGTAATGGTACATTTGTAGAAGTTATTCGAGGGCCAAGGGTGGAACTTCCTTTGTCTTCTGAAAAAATGTAGGGGTATTGCTGCTACTTCTTGAGCACCCCATCATTTGATTAGTTCAGGACAGGTCATTGGAGATGTTTATTCTAAAGAACCTGAAGCTCTTTCTACTTCAGCACCATTAACATGGAAAATTTTAACTTAAAATGTGTTATGATATTACATTTATGATAACATTAAAATAAAAAGTGGTCTCTGCACCCTCTCCTGAAGGTAGTGATTCTTCATCTTATTGATGTTGAGAGAAAGAGGGGTCGTCATCTCCACACTGTGTCATTCATCTTTCAGTTTCCTTGTGTCTGTCTCATTGTTATTTGAGACCTGGGCTCTGACTATTGGTGCTGATGACTCCATCTAAGCCAAGAGAGCATATCCAAGCAATAATAAATAATTAAATAATTGTGTTTCTGGGGAAAGCACCAAAAGAGGGGGAAAAAGTAAAATCAAACAACTACAAGGAAGAATGGATTTCAAAACTGAAAATTGACTTTTTGAGCTGGTAGCACAGAAAATGGACAATGGGCTTGATATTGTCATTCATCTTGATTGTCAACTGACTTGCAACAAGGAAATAAATGAAGTATTTGTTCCTGAAAATCCACTTCATGACCCTATTCAAGTCAGGAAGCGAAGAGTGGGAGTGAAGAGTGCTTTGCTACAGACGAAGATGAGCAAAGTGTTTTCCAAGTTTTGGAGCTGCACCACTGCCAGACACACTTTACAATTTCAATCATGGAATTGAAAGGTCAGATTTGTGGATGATACCTACATTTGGAGAGTGAGATGGGCTGATGACGGATAGTGCTGAGGAGAAGTAACACAAATTTCAGGAGGTCACAGATGGACTTGCAGAATGGAAAGACAGTTGGCAAATGATGGTTAATGTTTATAAATGTGAGCTGGTAGACCTGAAAGGTCGCCTTTAGTTGGAAGATGTGAGTATAGGTCAGGTGGATGAAGTAAGAGATCTTGTGAAGCAAATATCCAATAATTGAAGGTTGCTTCATAAAAGCTACAATGAAAGCAGAGCAGGCATTGTGGATTATAGCTGGAAGGCTAAATTGCACTAAATTAGTGTTCAATCTCCTGCACATGGAGTCTGCAGAAGATTTTGGTTGCCATATTACAGAATGGATGTTGAAGCAGTAGAGAGGATGCTTTATATTCTCACGATTCTTTGGGGAAACAAATTTCTTTTGATTTCCACAAAGGACATCTCAGTGACTCTCTTTGTTTAATGGTCTCTATTTACCATTTTCTCCACAAGTAACCATTCTTTCTGTATCCACGCCATCAAAACTCTTCAATTTCACCCTCAGCCTTTTTCTTCCAAGAACAAAGAGACTAGTCGATTCATCTTTTCTGTATGCTGGCCTTTGCATTTTTTGTGTCATCCGAGTATATCTTCTCTGCATCCTCTCTACATCTTCTACATCCATTCTGTAATATGGCAACTAAAATCTTCTGCAGACTCCATATGCAGGAGATTGAACTCTGATTTAGTAAAGCTCACTTTGAACAAGCAAATGTGAGAGAAGGGAACAGAGAGTCACAGTATCGGATACAGCAGAGGTAAAAAAGGGAGCCTGGGATTGCAGAAATGCCAGTGTGACTGGTCAGTGTTGTTTTTGATTGATGCCATGGATCTCTTTGACCAAAATGAAGTTTCTGCTGTTACACAAAAATGCTGGAGAAACTCAGCAAGTCAAGAGGCTTTCTCTATGTAGCAATGAATAAAAATACATTACTAATGTTTTGGGCCTGAAACAACATATCAAGGTATGAGCAAAAAGCAGACAGGTGCCTGAATGAAAAGATAGTGGGAAAGTCAGGGGGAGAAGCACAGGGCCACAGACAAAAGTTCATAGGTGGATAGAAGTGGGAGGGCACGAGAGAAAATGCAGAGAAGTGATAGGGGGAGTAGATGGTTCTCGAAATGGAGAGGGTGGTGATTTGGGCAGAAATGCCCTTCTATTGTCTCAACAACCTAAGAAGTAGAATGCAAACAGTTAATGATCTAAATGTCTTTAATATAACTCCATTTATAAAATAGGTAATGATGTCAATATAAATTATAACATGATTTAGAAATGTTTGACAGCTTGCTCAGAATCATTATTTTGCACTGGAAAATATTTCTATTCCCATGAAATTAAATTATGTTAATTACATGTCACCTTTGAAACTGTCTCAACCCTATATCAGCATAGGTAAGCTTTGCTGCTGTGAAATAATTTACATCCCTGTGTTGAGAAAAATTCATGTGGGCAGTGATCCACTTGAGACATCTTTCGATTTTATAAAAAGCAGATTGCTCCTTACATTAAGGTTGAATTTAAATAAAAACATTCTTATGCAAAAGAGAACATTTGCAGGATGGGCTTGTGGTGATAAATGCAAATTGATTGGGGAACTAGTTTCAGATTACACAAATGCAAATCTAATTGTGATGATTGATGATTTTAACTCTTTCAGTAAATTTGAGGGTTTTTGGATTATTGCCATCTGCTTGTATATTACTTTTGGAGTGTTTAATATTTAATTTTGAGGCACAGTATAGGCCCATGATCCTGAACAGCCTAAATATACCCATGTGACCAATTAACCTACCAACCCTGTACGTCTTTGCATCATGGGAGGAAACCCACATGACACAGGGAGAATTTACAAACTCTTTACAGGCAGCGGCGGATTTGAACCCAGGTCACTTGTGCTGTAATACCATTGTGATAACCACTACACCAGCTGGGCTTCTCGCAACATAAAGCTCAATGAAGTTGCAATTAAATATGAACCAAAATTGAAAACCATTTTCCTTGGGGATTCTTCCCTGAAAGGGTTTCAATTTGATCAGCCAGTTTATGTATCACTCAGAGGATATTCAGCTCAAAATCAAGCAACTCAGCCCAACTGATATATGCTGGCATTTTGTTGTACTGGAGTCTCATCTTTCCTCAGCTACATCTGTCAAGATTATTCTATTCCCTTCTCTCTTGGTAAATTAAACCTTCCCTTAAGTGTAACTACACAATTTATCACCTAGGGTGAATTTTAACCTATCATCACTTATGGTATAAGAAAATTTAATTTTCAGTTGCCTTTTATGCTGTGTACACAGTAATTTGATGTGATGGTGCAGTATTATTAAAAGCCAGCACAACTGATTAGAGTATATTGTTAAACTAATGGCACATGATCAAGATGCTGTTTTCTGGTTTATAATTAGCTGAAATGCGACTCATTTGTGGATGGACAAAACAAACATCCCCATGGATTGATGCAAAGTTTCATTTTTGGGAAACTGATGGTGGAACTCATTTTGTTGTTCTGTCTAGGTTCTCATTGTTGAAATTGTAATTTTCTTTGATATTCTCCAAAATATTTAGCATTTTCTTTAATCGCTTCTTCTCAGTAAGTATAGTCAAAACTAGGACACAAAATACTTTCCACTTTGGGTCAGTTATCTGAATAGACTTACGTTGTTGAAGAACGAGGTTAATTGTCCAAATTAATTTCACGCTGGAGCCATTTTACCAGAAATAAATAGACCTGCAGCTCGTCAGCCCGAGTTCAAATCACAGAGATAAAAGAAGAGCAATTAATCCACTGCACCATCCACCTGCTGGCAAAGGGGTGGGCCTTGAGGGCCCATTTGGCTTGCATATCTCATGGACAGCTGCTGCATGTTTGTCCTGGAACACTGATAACCATCTGTCAATGTATTTAACTCCTCAAGATGAACAGCAGCAGTTTCCAACAGTAGAGCCTGAAATATGCAGAAAAATAATAGCTTTCTAGAAATGTCACCAAGCAACCAAATATAAAGGCAGAGCCATGTGAGGAGATGGGGCAGGGCTTTAAGTTCTTGAATCATTGGAACCTTTTCTGGGGAAGGCATGCACTTGAACTTGAAGGAACAAATATCCTGACAGGGAGGTTTGCTAATGGCTGTTGTGGAGGGGATGGGGGTATTTACACTAGATTGGCAAGGGTATGGGAAACAAAAGTGAAGAGGTGGTTGGTGGACAAGTAGAGACAGTTGGTAGGGAGTTTGTGTGGAAGGACAGGCATATAGGGCAAAATTGCAGTTATGGGGATGAGTTACAATGCAGCAAGGACACAGTCAAAAAAAAATGGCTAAAGGTTTTATATTTCAATGCACGTAGCTTAAGAAATAAAGTAGATGGTCTTGCAGTACAGGTATAGATTGGCAGGTATGTTGTTGTGGCTATCAGTGAGTCATGGCTAAAGGATGGATGTCCTCCTTTGGCTTGGCTTCGCGGATGAAGATTTATGGAGGGGTAATGTCCACGTCAGCTGCAGACTCGTTTGTGGCTGACAAGTCCAATGTGGGACAGGCAGACACGGTTGCAGCGGTTGCAAGGGAAAATTGGTTGGGTGGGGTTGGGTGTTGGGTTTTTCCTCCTTTGTCTTTTGTCAGTGAGGTGGGCTTTGCGGTCTTCAAAGGAGGTTGCTGCCCGCCGAACTGTGAGGCGCCAAGATGCACGGTTTGAGGCGATATCAGCCCACTAGCAATGGTCAATGTGGCAGGCACCAAGAGATTTCTTTAGGCAGTCCTTGTACCTCTTCTTTGGTGCACCTCTGTCTCGGTGGCCAGTGGAGAGCTCGATGCTGTCGGCCTCTGTCATCTCGAGTACTTCGATGTTAGGGATGAAGTCGCTCCAATGAATGTTGAGGATGGAACGGAGACAACACTGGTAGAAGCGTTCTAGGAGCCGTAGGTTCGGAGCCGAACAGGAGTGTGGGTATGACAACGGCTCTGTATACACTAATCTTTGTGAGGTTTTTCAGTTGGTTGTTTTTCCAGACTCTTTTGTGTAGTCTTCCAAAGGTGCTATTTGCCTTGGCGAGTCTGTTGTCTATCTCGTTGTCGATCCTTGCATCTGATGAAATGGTGCAGCCGAGATAGGTAAACTGGTTGAGTGTTTTGAGTTTTGTGTGCCCGATTGGGAGCTTAATGTCCAAGGATACACAGTATATCAAAAAGATAGGCAGGTAAGCAGGTGGGTGGTAAGGAATAAGATTAAATCTTTGGAAAGAGGTGACAAGAATCAAAAGGTACAGAATCATTGTGGGTTGAGTTAAGAAATGACAAAGGTAAAAAGGCACTGTTGGCAGTGTGGTGATATGACCACCAGCCTACTGCAGGGGGCGATCTCTGTACCTGCACAAAGATCACCTAAGGGCTGACTCCACCTGGCTGGCTGTCACATGGGAAGCCACCAGAGCTTGAACTGGTGTTCAGACTTTTACTGGATTAAGACCTGTTGTACAGTCTTTTGAGTTTGTGCTTGCTTGCTACTACCTCAGTGCACCACAGGCAGTTATATTACAGACCTCCAAACAGTAGGCAGGATGGGGACAACAAGTTACAACAACAAATAGAAAAGACGGATCACTAGGCCTATATTATAGTAGACATGGGGGATTTTAACATGCAAGTAAATTAGAAAAACCGGGTTGGGACTGGATCTCAGGAAAGAATTTGTAAAACGTCTACGAGATGGCTTCTTTGAACAGCTTGTGGCTGAGCTAACCAGGGAATTGGCAATTCTGGATTGGGTTTTGTGTAATGAACCAGAGGTGATGGAGTTGAAGTTAACTGAACCCTTAGAATATAATATATGATGGAACTCGCCCTGCAGTTTGAGAGGGAGAAGTTGAAATCAGAGGTGTCCGTATACCAGTGGAATAAAGGGGACTACATAGGTACGAGAGAGGAACTGGCAAAAGTTAATTGGAAAGGTACACGAGCAGGGAGGACGCCAGAGCAGCAATGGCTGGGGTTTCTGCAATAAATAAGGAAAGTGCAGGACAGGGATATTCCAAGAAAAAGAAATATTTGAATGGAAAAATTACACAAGAGAAGTCAAGGTGAAAGTAAAGGCAAAAGAAAAGGAATACAAGGAAGTAAAAAATAGTAGGAAGATGGAGGACTGGGAAGCTTTTAAATGCTTTCAGTGGGCAACTAATGTCATTGAGAATGAAAAAATGACCATGGAAAGGAGGCTACCAAAAATATTTTTAAAATTATATGCAGAGTATAAAAGAGGCAAGGGCAGATATAAACTATAGCAAATGACTGGAGAAATTTATAATAGCAGACAAGAAGATAGCAGAGGAACTGAAAGAGTATTTTGCATCATTCTCCACTGAGGAAGACATTAGCAGTGTTATGGACTTTTAAGGGTGCTCGGGGAAAAAAATTAACTGCAGTCACAATCACCAGAGAAGAAGGTGCTTGTGAAGCTGAGAGGTCTAAGGGTAGATAAGTCTCCTGGTCCAGGTTCTGAAAGAAATAGCTATAGAGATTGTGGAGGCACTAGTAATGATTTTCCATGAATCAGTAGATAGATTCTGGCATAGTTCCAGAAGGCTGGAAAATTGCAAAGGGAGGGAGGCAGCAGAAAGGAGATGATAGACCAGATGGCCTAACATTTGTGGTTAGGATGTTGTTAGTCGATTGTCAATGATGAGGTCACAGAGAACCTGGAGTTGCACGACAAGATAGGCCAAAGTCAACATGGTTTCCTCAAGAGAAAATTTTGCTTGACAATCCTGCTGCAATTTCTTTGAGGAAACTACATTCATAAAGGTAACGCAGTAGATGTTACATATTTCGACTTTCAAAAAGTCTTTGGCAAGGTGCCGCACATGAGGCTGCATCACAAAATGAGAGCTCATGGAATTACAGGAAGCCTATTATCATGGGTAGAGCATTAGCTGATTGACAGGAAACACAGTGCGAATAAAGGGAACCTATTATGGTTCGCTCCTGGTTACCAGAATGGTACTGCAAGGGTCAATGTTGGGGCCACTTCTTTTTACATTGTATATTAATGATTTGGATTGCAGATGATACAAAGACAGGTGGAGGAACAGGTAATGAGGCAGCAGAGAGATTTGGATAGATTACGAGAATGGGCAAAGAAGAAATAAAATGTTGGAAAGTGTGCAATCATGGGCTTTGGTAGAAGGAATGAAAGGAAAAACTATTATTTGGACAGGGAGCAAATTCAAAATTCAGATACCCTGAACATTAACTTCCAGGTTGAGTTGATGAAAATGCCAAATGCATGGTTGGCATTCATATCTAGAGGAATAGGATCTAAGAGCAGGGATGTGACGCTGCAGCTTTATGAGGCACTGCTGAGCCCTCACTTGGAGTTTGGGGTGCAGTTTTGAACACCTTATTTAAAGAATGATATGCTGATTAGTGATGGATGAGAGAAGATTTTTAAGAATAATTCCTGGAAAGAAGTGATTAGCAAATGAGGAACATTTGACGGCTCTTGGATTATACTCCTTAGAGTTCATAAGAATGAGCGGGGACATCATAGAAGTATTTTGAATGTTAAAAGGCCTGGACAGAATCAATGAAACAAAGATTTCCCATGGTAGCAAAGTCATGGACTGGAGGGCACAACTTCAGGATTGAAGGGTGTCCATTTAAAATAGAGATGCTGAGGAATTTCTTTAGCCAGTCAGTGGTAAACCTCTGGAATTTATTGCCACAGGTAGCTGTGGAGGCCAGGTCATTGGGTGTAATGAAGGCAGAGATTGATAGGTACCTGAATAGTCAGGGTAGTCATGCAACCAAGCTTTCAATCTCCTTCCTGGAAGCTGTGTACAGAAAAATGCAGTGAATCTTGACAAGTACCCTCATTATTTCCTGTCTCAGAATTTCAGCGTCAGCAGGTTTATTGCTGATTCGGGTTATTTCACCGGATTTCTGTTTCCTTTAAATCAAACACCGATATTTAATTTAAATGGAAATTTACTTTCCCGTGTATGAAGACAGCTTTGTTGCTACATTTGCAAAGTACTGTGAATGCAAGATGATGCATTTCTTGGACTGAAGCAAGCCAAGTCCTTAACTTCAGAATCATACAACTTTTTTCCTGTCATTTACCAGTGGACAATTTCCTCATTTTATTCCACTGAAGATTCTTCAATTCATATGGAGTGACAAAAAGATGCATTTGCCGGAGAATTGGCGCATTGCGCATGTGGTTCCGTTATTTAAAAAGGGTTCAAGGAGGAAGCCTGGCAACTATCGGCCTGTAAGTTTGACGTCTGTGGTAGGTAAATTAATGGAGAAAATTCTTAGAGATAGTACTTATAAACATCTGGATAGACAGGGTCTGATCAGGAGCACTCAACATGGATTTGTGGGAGGAAGGTCATGTTTGACCAATCTGATTGAATTTTTTGAAGAGGTGACTAGGAATGTGGATGAGGGTAGCACAGTGGATGTTGTCTATATGGACTTCAGTAAGGCCTTCGATAAGGTACCACATGGAAGGTTAGTTAGGAAGGTGCAGTCTTTAGGTATAAATTTTGAGATAGTCAAATGGATTGAACATTGGCTGAAAGGGAGAGGCCAGAGAGTGGTAGTGGATAATTGTCTGTCAGGTTGGAGGCCGGTGACCAGTGGTGTGCCTCAAGGATCTGTATTGGGCCCATTGTTGTTCGTTATATACATTAATGATCTAGATGATGGGGTGGTGAATTGGATTAGTAAATATGCAGACGATACTAAGATAGGTGGAATAGTGGATAATGAAGAAGGTTTTCAAGGATTGCAGAGGGATTTGGGCTGCTTAGAAAAGTGGGCTGAAAAATGGCAGATGGAATTTAATGCTGATAAGTGTGAGGTGCTTCATTTTGGTAAGAAGAATCAGAATAGGACATATGTGGTAAATGGGAGAGCATTGAGGAATACAGAAGAGCAGAAAGATTTAGGAGTAACGGTACATCGTTCCCTGAAGGTAGAAACTCACGTGAATAGGGTGGTGAAGAAGGCTTTTAGTATGCTGGCCTTTATCAATCATTGCATGGAATATAGGAGTTGGGAGGTGATGTTGAGATTGTATAAGAAGTTGGTGCGGCCTAATTTGGAGTTCTGTGTGCAGTTCTGGTCGCCTAATTATAGGAAGGATATAAACAGAGTGGAGAGAGTGCAGAGAAGGTTTACCAAAATGTTGCCTGGGTTTAAGCATCTGGAGTATGGGGAGAGATTGGACAGATTAGGTCTTTATTCTTTGGAGCGTAGAAGGTTGAGAGGGGATTTGATAGAAGTATTTAAGATTATGAAAGGGATAGACAGAATGGATGTGGATAGACTATTTCCGTTAAGAGGAGGAAAGTTTAAAACAAGAGGACATGAGTTAAGAATTAAGGGGCAGAGGTTTAGAGGTAACATGAGGGGGAACTTCTTTACTCAGAGAGTGGTAGCTGTGTGGAATGATCTTCCGGGAGAAATAGTGGCGGCGGAGTCAATTGTATTATTTAAGAAAAGGTTGGACAGGTATATGGATGAGAAGAAGATGGAGGGTTATGGGCATTGTGCAGGGAGGTGGGACTAGAAAGGGGTGTTTGGTTCGGTGCGGACTAGAAGGGTCTAATGGCCTGTTTCCGTGCTGTAATTGTTATGTTATGTTATATGTTATATTTTCCAAGATATGTGTACTGTCCACCCATATCCTAAACTTTGGCCAGTTCATAATTTCAAAAGACCCTTATAAAAATCTCACACAGATGCAAGTTGGTTCTTCAAATATATAATTATGGTAGTTCTTGTGTTTTTTTTTAAATCCATCCCCAGCTAACTGAGTTAATTAGGACACATTAACTTTTCTGTTAAGTTATTCCATTGGGCTTCACAACTTCAGTCAAAAATGTTCTTGATTCATTTGAAACTTGGTTGTTTTCATACTTGATCTGAGTAATTTTCTGGAATTAAATGTACTGATATTTCGTGGTCCTCTCATGCCCTTGGCACTATGGTTGTCATTTGCAACTGAAATGGTTTAGTTCTGGTTTCATACTTTAAAGCCCCAACTCTGTGATCTTTCTTACAACTTTCCAAAAGCAAGTGGCTGGTCTGAATACAGATTGCAATTTCCACTCAATATTCCAAATGTAACCTCACAAATGGTAATAATGTCAATGAGTTTACTGAACGAGACTCTTGGAGTTTGCCAAGGTGGAATAACAGAAGAATTCAGCCACTGAAGTTGGAATTCGAGGGCCAAACCCATCGGGACCATTGCCTGAAGAGGGCGCACAAAATCAGTGAACCGGTACAGACTCGAAAGGCCAACATGGCCTGTTTCCGCTCCGTATATGGTTATATGGTCATATACTTTGTACAATATATATATGCACCAAAATTCTTACTTGCTGATCAATAACAGATCAGAAAAATTCTTATGTGCAATCCGGTTCTGATCTTTCAAGTTTATTTGCAAAAATGGCAATTCTTCAATCTGTTTTCATGGGTTTAATATTTTGCAGCTACTACTGATTAGTCTGTTAAACCTTTTCTAATTGAAGTGAAAACAAAGGAACTGTGATGTAGTTCAAGCATATTGTCATGCATCAAAAATGGAGTGAGTTAGCTTTGCAGGCAGACTATGGTATGTTTCATGCATCATATAACAATAAAGCGCATCCAGGGTACAGAGAGAGTTCAGTTTGTATGAAGAAAAGACAATATAATTTTGCAATTTTGAGGTTCATTCAGGAGTCTGATAATGGCAGGGAGGTGGGATGAGTCTTTTAATATGTTGGCTGATTCACTAAGGCAGCAGGAGCTATAGATGAAGTTGATGGAAGCGAGAGGGATATATGTGATGGTCTGAGCCACGTTCACAACTTTCTGCAGTTTATTGCGGTCTTGGGCGGAGCAGTTCCTGTATCACAAAGTGAAGCACCCTGTTAGGATGGTGCTCCTGTAAAAGTTGTTAAGGAATGCAAGTGATGTGCCTTATTTCCTCATGCTTCTGAGGGAGTAGAGATGCTGGTGCACATTTTTGGCTATTGCATCGACATGGTCACAGGACAAGTGACTGGAAATGTTTACCTCTAGGAACGCGAAACTATCTTCCATCTCCACCATTGATGTGGACTGGAAACCGAGCTTTGGGGATTGTATCCAACTCCTTTATCTTGCTGACGTTGAAGAAAAGGTTGTCTATTTCATGTCAGGAAGGAACACACGTCGGGGAAGGTGCCTTGGAGATATTGGTGTTCTCCTGCACTTTCTACACTCAAGCTCCTCTGTGGTAAAGGTTGTAGACTTGGCAATGGCTGTTTGAATTGACAAAGCAAGTTGTTGCCGAGCCCTGTGTTGAAGAACCCAGTGTTGCCCAGGCATGACAATCTAGGCAGTGGATGAAGTGCCAATCAACCTGACCACTTTGTCAGGAGTGGTGTGGATCCGTTGAATGTTGCTGGAGCCATGTCATCTGATCAACTACTGACTTAATCTGAATCGTACAACTGTTAAATATTATTAAACACGTACATTCAAAATCAAATCGTACATTTGAATCACTTTTACATTTTGAAATAATCAAAGAAATTATTAGATTATGCCCCTTACAGTTTCTTTTTCCCATTTAAATGAACGGACTCACTGTTCAGCAGTCTGGCCTTAGCTGGCACTAGTCCAGTGGGCAGGTTTCCCACCACAATCATTGAAGAACTACAGAAAAGTTTGCAGTCTGCCACAGTGCTATGATCAGGATGTTGTTGGCAGAGTTCAGCCAGTAGGATTGAGACATGAACCTTGGCACAGGAGTGCTGCAATATTAGACACCTGGCAAGTCACAGTAGCAGCAGTCATGTGTGGGATTACTGGCATCTCCCTCGTTCTGGCACATTTACAATATCAGTGTGTCTTCAACTAACACATTGTTAGGATTTGTCCCTGTACGGTTTGTATTTGAGCATATGGTCACTTGCCCTCTCAAGTCCCTGTACAGTTTGTATTTGGGCAGTTACTGGCCCTTTCAGTTGTCTTCAAAGCTGCTTCCTGAGGTTTTCTGTCATGAAATTTTCAATTTAAGTTTAATGGTCACATTACACCTGGTACAGTGGGAAGGGGGGTTCTTGCACAAGTAATCTAACAGGTCAACTGTAACATTCACACTAAGATACAAAAAGGAGGCAAGAATACAATTACAGAGTATGGAGTATTATGAGCTGTTTTATGTAGTGTGAGTATAACTTTAAGAGCTAGTACAGGCTGCAACCATTCATAACTGTGGAGAGACTGGGTGGAAACAGCTAGTACGGAATATACCCAAATTCACTATTTTGGAGAGGAAAAAAAAATAGGTGGAGAGAGAGTCATGGAACACTGAAGAAAACAGCACATTATGACTAGTGGCCATCTCATCGTACACTGAGCAGGAATCACTCTGTGTGATAATGGACAATTTGGCTGATTCTCCCTGTCAAAGGAATTATTGAACCCTACCGTGACCAAAGGAAAAGGAGAATTGCTGCATCAGATTGTGAACAAAGTAATGGTCATTTTGATTGACCCTTTGGAAGCATCATGGAAGTCACACATTTCATTTCCCCTATGCAAGGAAAGAGGGATTTGTGACAACTGTTCATATGAAAGGATATTTCTCTGGAAGAAACTCGACAAGGATTCATGAGTTTTCGGCAGTATCTCCCATCTCCTTCGTTATTACTTCTGTGCATCAGTTTAAAGGTCTGTGTTTCGACAATGTATTTCTAAGACTGAACTTTGGAATTACTTTCCAGAATTGTGCAATGGCTTGGGTACCTGGCATGCGTGCGCACATAGTTGGGTTTGATTTGATTAATGTTTTATATTATTAAGTTATCGATAAATATAGCATTGTAAAAGAAAATATAACACTGCCTTGGTGAACTTCCATTGCTGCTGGTCTGCAGTATAACAAATTGGGGACTCGTCCAGGATCTGAACAAAATTGGAGCTTATTGATCGATTGATTTTCAATTAGAATGATTAAATTCCTTTTTGAAATACATTGGGAAGTAGTGCTAGGGATAAAGATGCAGAGAAACAAGTAAAGGAAAAACCTTCAGGTCCCCTTTGCCACTATTGTAAGAAACCTGGTAACGTGATAGCAAATTGTTCTCTGCTGAGAAAAAGAAAGAAAGAAAAGGAGAGATGAAACACAAAAATCAAAAAGGTTCCAAACCTGCTGATAACATTAGGGAAGAATTCAAATATTTGGTGTCAGTCAGTGCGGTTTCAGTAAAGGAAGGTTCACCACAAGTGACAGTGAAAATCCTTTGAGATACTGGGGCTACCCAGTCACTCATGTTGGATAGTGTTTTGGAGTTTGCTGATGAGAATGCCACGGGTAAAATATATTTGATTCGAGGTCTGCGGGGTGATCCAGAGTCAATACCTCTGCACTGGATAGGATCAGCATTAGTTGATGGACCTGTTACAATAAGGATCCAATCAAGTTTACCAGTGGAGGGAGTTTTATTGTTATTAGGAAATGACCTTGCAGAGGGCAAAGGTGTCCCTGTGGTACGGTGGTATTGATGAGAAAAATACAAATTCATATACAGTTCAACTCTGATTATCCAAAATTGCCAGGATTATTTCAGATAAACTTTTTTTTTTGGCGATCTGGTCATTTTTAAAAAAACAGCCTAGTAGCAACAGCAAATCACTTGTAACAGTGTTTAAACAACCACAAAAAACAAGGCAAGGCTTCTTAAGCATTAAAATAATGTTTAATTCTCACCCAATCACCGACACTTCCCCACTGAGGCCCCACTCATGCCCAGGAGCCCGAGATCCACTGCTGCTGACGCCGGGAGCCCGAGGTCCGCTGTTGCCGGTGCTGGGAGCCCGAGATCCACTCCTGCTGGCACCAGGTGCCAGAGGTCTCCAGTCAGTTCGGCTCCAAAAAAATTTGGATAAATGAGGATTTTGGATTTGTTTCAGATATTTTCATTGATCCAATTTTTTTAAATACCCTGAAAAGAGTTTATGGTGGAACAGAACAAAGATCCCGATCTTACTGAAGATGAAACTAAGAAAATGCCAGTTGGCTATTATTTGGCTATAATGTGTTGATGAGGAAGTGGAGACCACCTGATATCCCTGCCAGTGAAAAATGGGCACCACGTTGGAGTTCCTAAAACCTATAGGGATGAAATTTTAATGTTGACTGAGAGCACATCCTTGGGTGGTCATCTGGGTGTAAGGAAAACTAGGTATAAGATTATGAAACAATTCTACTGGCCTAGTTTAAGAAAAGATGTAACATTTTGCTGGACCTGTCTCATCTGTCAGGTTGTGGGTAATCCCAATAAGAGTCCCCCAGTGGTTCCATTACAACCCGTTCCTGCTTTTGACTAACCCTTTTCTAAAGATATTGTGAATTATGTTGGCCCATTGCCCAAGACAAAAGTTGGGAATCAATATTTGTTAACAGTTATGTGTACAGCTTCCAGGTTTCCAGAAGCAATACCACTTAGAAATATTAAGCCTAAAGCTGTGTCCAAAGCTCTTATGAGATTTTTCACTTTAGTCGATTTGCCTAAAGAGATTCAATTAGACCAGGGAAGTAATTTCATGTTAGGGCTGTTTGAGCAGGTAGTTTATAAATTAGGAGCTAACTAAATCGCATCATCTCCACATCATCCAGAATCTCAAGGGGCCTTGAAGAGGCTCCATTCGACCCTCAAAACCATGATGAGGACCTATTGTTTGAGAATGAGAAGGACTGGAATGAGGGTGTCCATTTGCTTTTGTTTGCAGTGAGAAAATCTGTGCAAGAACCATGAGGTGTAGTCCTTTTGAGCTGGTGTTTGGATGCCAAGTTAGAGAACCTTTAGTGTTATTGAAGGAACAATGAGTTAATGAAGATGTACAGTTGAATTTGTCTTTAAACTAGCTCAAGAGAATTTGAAAATGGTTCAAGGCAAAATGAAGGACTGGTAAGATACAAAAAAAGGCTGGGGTGAGAACTTTTTAAACAGGGAATAAAGGGTTAATCTTTTTCCCAACAAATTCCAATCCCTTAGGGCTAATTTTAGATCCGTATGAAATAGAGTCAAAGGTGAATGAAGTCAGCTACGCAGTTAGAACACTGGATCAGAGACGTAAAACACAAAGTTGCCATGTCAACATGTTAAAATCTTATTTTGAGAACTTGGCTTTTAGCAAAGAACAACCTTCACCAGCAGTATTGATTGCTGATAGAACTAAGGAGTTCTAGGAACCGTAAGATGGTACGAACTGATGTGAAGGTCACTTCAAACACAACATTGTCCTGTTTATCTGTCTAATTCCAGTGTTTTGCAGAATTTGGATGATAAGTTGGCTCATCTTCAGCCCCCGAAAAAGGAACAAATGAAACGGCTAATTTTAAAATTTAAGAAGCTGTTTTCAGATGTTCCAAAGAAAACTCCAATAACTTGGCATGATGTTGATGTTGGAATGCAAAACCCATCAAACAATATCCATATAGCATGAATGTTGAAAATTGTTGTCTGGTTGTTCAAGAGATTGAATATATATTTAAATAATGATATTATTGGACATTCTACCTCAGATTGGAGTTTACCTTGTGTCCTGGTGCCTAAACCAGATGGGACGGTGAGATTTTGCACTGATTATAGAAAAGTTACTGAGGTAACAAAGACAGATGCTTATCCTATCCCTAGGGTGGATGATATGTGGACAAGGTTGGAAAGGCTGTTTCTTATGAAGATGAACTTAATAAAAGGTTACTGGTGTGTTCCCTTAACAGACAGAGGTAGGAAAATTTCTGCATTTGTGACCTTATCAGGGTTATATGAATATAATGTTTTACCATTTGGAATGAAAAATGCTCCAGGGACATTCCAAAGAATGATTAATTCTGTGATTCAAGGTTTAGAGCATAAAGATGCTTATATTGATCATTTGGTTATGGAAAATGAAACCTCGGAACCACATCTCTCTAAGTTAGAGAAATTCTTTGACAAACTTTCAAAAGCAAACTTTACTGTTAATTAAGCTAAAAGTGAATTCGGCCATGCTACTGTGACTTATCTTGGGTATGTTGTTGGTTAAGGCAAGTTGGCGCCTGTTCAGGCAAAAGTTCAGATGATTTCTGAGTTTCCAATCCTACGGGTAAGAAAACTGTTGGATTTTTGGCAATGGAGGGGTAATATCGAAAGTTCTGTAAAAATATTTACTGATATCACCCTTCCTTTGATTAACCTTCAAAGAAAGAAGGGTGAAAAGTTGGTTTGGACAGAACTTTGTCAGGAAGCATTTGATAAAATGAAAGCCTTTTTATGTCACCAGCTTGTGCTTAAGTCACCTGACTTTGAGAAGCCATTTTTTTTAGCAGTCGATGCTAGTGATAAAGCTGCTGGAGCAGTGTTATTACAAAAGAATGTTGTGATGACAGTGGCTTACATATCCAAGAAATTCAATGAACATCAAAATAATTATTCTACCATAGAGAAGGAATTACTGTCACGTACTGGCTTTGCAGCATTTTGATGTTCACATCTGCACAGCTCAGGGACCACTTGTGTGTTCTTGAGTAAAATGAAAAATATGCAATTGTTAAACTGGGGTCTAATTCTGCAGGAATATGATTTAATGATAGCTCATATTAGAGACAAGGATAATGTAATTGGATTGCCTGTCAAGATGTTAAATTTGCAATGTTTGGCAGCAAAATTAAACTTATTATTTGTATCCGCTGCTGAAAAATGTTTTATTTGTCTGTATTATTATCAATCATGAATGTATTATTTCAAACATTGTAGGTGGCAGTTAAATTTTTTCTCTTAAATTTTCTGTGTTGGGGGTGGTAGTGTGAGTATCACTTTAAGGGCTAGCACAAGCTGCAACAGATAGTGCAGGCTGTACCCAAATTCTCTACTTTGGAGAGGAGAAAGAACATTTGTGGCTTTCTCCAGGGACACAAGTGGTGAGAGAATCGTGAATGGAACACTGAAGAAACAGCACAGTATGACCAATGGCCACCTCTTCGAACACTGAGCTGGAATGACTCAGTGTGATAATGGACAATTCAGCTGATTCTCCCTGTCAGGGGAATTATTAAACCTCACCATGACCAAAGGAAAAGGAGAATTGATGCACTGGATCATGACCAAAGTAATGGTCATTTCGATTGACCCATACCTGGGTTTTGGAAGCAATGCAGAAGTCACGTGCTTTGGATTTGTGACAACCATTCGTATGAAAGGATATTTCTCTGGAAGAAACTCAACAAGAATTTGTGAGTTTTCAGGAGTCTGGTCACTCAGTCTCTCCCATCTCCTTCATGTTTATTTCTGTGATTTCTAATACTGAACTTCGGAATGACTTTCCAGTATTGTGCCGAAGCTATAATGGTTTGGGTAATATGCATGCATGTACATTCACACATAGTTGGGTTTGATTTGATTAATGTGTTATATTATTAATAGTTATTAATAAATATAGTGTTTTAAAATTAAAAAAACAGTCTTGGTGAATTTCCATTGCTGCTAGACTGTGACATAACAGGAAGTGAAATGAAAATGAGCACTTAGTGCAAAGTAAGGGAAGCATCATAGCACTGTTATGGGGTTCATTCAGGAGTCTGATGATGTGGAGAAATTGACTTCACCGTGGAATTTCAGACCGCTTGTTTTGTTGCAATTAGTGGCATGTTATCCACAAGTCAGAAAAAAACTAAATGCTGCTGAACAACTCTGAAGTAATGAGTCTATAACGTTATCTATTTGGTGCGAAGTTTAAAATAAAGCAAAGGTCTTTCTTTGAAGCTGGAAATGAGCTTCTTGCAACTGTCATTCACACCGACTGCTAAGAAACAGCCATTTCCAATGATTCAATGTGAAATTGCATATTTAAGGAAGGTTCCTATTGAAGTTGTCTTATTAGGATTCAGGAGGCTTTCTGATTTGACCAGTGCCAGATTTAGAATTGGTGAGGCTCTAAGCTATATAAAGCTTGGAGGCCCCATGTTAAAAAATTACCATTCAAATTATTTTCATATAAATGCATTTACTGATTTCATATTTATCATTTGGTGGGATTGATCTCTAGCATAGATTATAATATAGTACAACCTGGAAACAATACTTACATGTAATTTTTTAAAGAGTTTTAACATGCATTAATGTATTTTTGAGACCCCTGCAGATTGTGAGGCCCTAAGCTGTATCTTATTTAGCTTATGCCTAAATCCGGCACTGGATTTAATCCATATTGTGGCAGAAAATAATATCAGTCACATCATCCTTAATATTTAGTTGGATTTCAAGTCAGTCAAGTTCTTGCTTCTGAGGTGAAGATTTGGTTTCATCTCTATTGTTGGTTGAGTAACAATTGCACTGATGTACTTTTTTAATCATTTTTAATGTAGATATTTGACCCTCCTCGTCAAATGCATAAATTGGTACTGACATTTAGCATTGAGATTCTATCACTACTGACTAAATATGTACTGCTCCAAATGAGTAACAATTATATATCTTGTTTTTCCTCTTCCTTCCACCACTCCCTCACCCCTCTTCCAGCTTGCAATGAAACACAAATGCTGAGCAGTTGCCAAACAACTTGTGAGCTCTATCCAGAGTGATCATCAGACACATTTATTTCCTTTATTGGAAACTTATTCCGTCAAACTCAATGCTGCCAATATTAGTATCTGTTTCAATATTTTTTTTACATTTTAATGAGCAATGTTTAAGATGAAGAAATATACCAGCTTAATTTTTCGTTGCCGTTAGATTCCAAGGCTTTGGTCCACAATCATTACCCATGTAGATTTTCACGTCATGCAAACTGGTTTTAACAAGTGTTGTGTTGTTCCCTTCAATATTAAAGTTTTCAATTTTTCAAGCAACCCATTTAAATATCTTGGATAAAGGTGAAGGGAAGACTGTGGCTGGTTGGAATTTTGTTTTCGGAACTGGTCTGCCATATAGGAATTGGACTTCTCAATCAACAGTCACAAAGTCAGTGACGAAGCAATACGTTGTGTTAATTTTAATGACATGACTTCCTTTTGAAATCTACAAGTCATTGTTCTTACAAGTGCGAAACCTACACTCGACACTCTTCCTGATTTATTGGACTTATTGCTGTGAATGCAGTGAGGGAAACTCAAGATCTTTAAACTTCTATCTGGAGATTAGTACTTATATCTTATTAAGTAGCATCTGGAAATAAAGATATTCAGGTAAATGTCTCGTATTCTAAAATGTATCTGTTCCATGTTGTAAGTTCAGACAGTTGATAAGATTGTCATTTAACTGGTGTTCTACAGCAAGGAATGCTGGAAAAATTGCTATTGATTACGTACATCTGTTTTAAATGGAAAGGCAATCCGGTTACTCGGTATACCTTGTTCATTTTAACTGCAACAGAGTGCCTACTGTAAGGTTCTGTGCCTGTCTCTTCCGTGTGTTGGCTAGTACTCTATTTTGTTGTTTCAGTCTCAGTTGTCATTAAAAGATTGTGCTTCACACCTTATTTGTAAAAGAAAGATTATTTGATAAGTGATATTGCTCATTATTAACATTTTTGTTTCAGTAGCAGATTATTTTACCAGAGTCACCTGGAAAATAATTCCTTGAAATGTCCTAGGTCTTTCATTCGGATTGTATATAATAGCACTGCAGGTCTGTGCTGTGTGCAGCCTTGTTTGGGAGAATTCCAATTAATTAGTAAGCTCCTGCTGCACTCTGTTCCCCAGTCATGACATTAGTGTTCGCTGTTTCTATGTAATGCTATTATTTGTTCATGGAATAGATTCTTTTGTTTTTAGGCCAGAATTTACTGGCGTGGGACATTTCCCCCAAGTCATTTTATTTTAACTTTGCTTCACCGCCAATTATGTTTGCAATGTAAATAGCTGGAGAGATGAGCTGATGGAGCAGTAGGGTCATCCTGTAACGTCAGTTAACAATGCACTAACGCATCTGTAAAATTTAATGACAGAAACAAAATTGGTTCCAGCAAGAAGGAGCTACAGACAAAGTTTCTCTTTTTAACACTAAATTCCTGCGTTATTGCTGTATGCACGACCTGTCTCTGGAAGCTGGCTTGCTTGTTCACACAGAACAGAAGAGTCTTTTTACACAGCAAGCCAGCTTCCCGGAGCAAAAGAGGTGGGACAACACATTCCTTTCTCGCCCCACTTCTCCTCTAACAGTAACTTACTTGGCAGAAAAAAGACGGGTCTGAAATTTACCCCCCATCACCTTCATCACATTTATGCAGGTCGGATTATACTTGGCTTGAAGTATCAGTGTTAAACTGAGTGGACAAAGCAAGTTCCAAACTCAAAGATGCAGAGTCAGTAACATGATGTTGGGCCATCAGCAGAATTGTTGGAATTTTATAAATTTTGATATCCTGAGCACTGCAGTCATCTGTCTAAAAAGGCTGTTCACAACGATTAACATTAACACAAAAAGCCCTGTCATTGCCAAAAATACGTGTAGTAACATACTGGTCTGTACCTTGAAAGTAAAATAATAACTTGGGGAAGTTGAGCTCAACTTGTGAAATTGTAGAACTCCCTTGCGCAGAAAGTTGTTGATGCCATATTTCCTAATGAATGAATATATAAATTAGATATATTCAAAAGTCAGTTGGTCTGGCTCTTTTTGCTGAAGAGAGATCAAAGCTGCTTTCAGGTGGAATTTCCTGGAGAATGTGGCTCCGGAGCAGGCTGCAAGTGTCTGCGAAGGGACGTTCAGGTGGCAGCACTGAAGGAGGTGTTCCACCATCTGAAAGGACTGAAGCGGGGAGAGGGGCCACAGAGCAAACACCAGCTCCTGAGTCCGGGCAGGGGCACCAGTCTGACAGCCCGCCTCCCCGCTGCCTGACAGCTCGCCTCCCCGCTGCCTGACAGCTCGCCTCCCCGCTGCCTGACAGCTCGCCTCCCCGCTGCCTGACAGCCCCCTCCCCGCTGCCTGAAGCCCCCTGGTGCGGGACTGTGGGGCTGGGGTGGTGGTCAGGGGAGTACGGGGCTGGGACAGGGGAGTACAGGGCTGGGGTGGCCGGCAGGGGAGTATGGGGTTGGGGCGGCTGTCCCCAAGAATCCTGATATCGAAAGCTCTCACCTTTTAAATTTAGGGGATTTTGTGTGCGTGCGTAAGCCCCTTAGTCCGCTGCCAGCCACCCCAGCTCCGTAGTCCCCCACCGGCCACCCCAGCCCCGTAGTCCCCTGCCGGCCACCCCAGCCCTGTAGTCTCCTGTCTGCCACCCCAGTTGCTTAGACCCACACAGGGGTACTGTCAGGCAGTGGGGAAGGTAGGTTTCAGCAGCGGGGAGGGTGGCTGTCAGCGGGTCAACAGCCTGCCCACTGCTAGGCACCTGAAAGCTGCTAGCAGGTTTGCATGAGCTGCTTTCAGGTGCAACGGGGGTTTCTTGAAGCAGGATATTATACCTAAAGGAGCAGGGTTAGGTAGGTAAGCCTCCTGGCCGGGTTCTCCACTTTCAGGTGGCCACCTGACAGACGCATAGAAGTACAATAGGCTGCTTTACAGTCGGGTATTGTGGCCACCTGAAAGTGGCTCAAGAGTATGGGTGGGGGGGGGGGGGGGTGGGGAAACCAGCGGTAGGATTCTGAGTTAAAGCACAAAATGCTGGAGAAACCCAGCAGCTCAAACAGTGTCCTTTATGTAACAAAGGCAGAGATGCATTACAGACGTTTCATCAACGAATGAGAAAATGCAGGCAAGCATCAGAACAAAAGAGGGGGCGGGAGGGTGGCAGAGCAGGCGAAGATAGATAGAGAAGGGAGGGAGGGGAAAGCAGCACTAAGGAGGGTGGAAAGGTAGGGCTGTGTAGGTGAAAGAACTGGAAAGGCAGGAAATAGGGAAGGGGGAAGTAAAGGCAAGCAGTGAAGTCAATGTTCAGTAGGGTACCGAGATTGTGTGATCAACCATGATCGTATTTGATGGTGGTGCAAGCTCAAAGGGCCGAATGGCCTTCTCTTGCACACATTTTTGATGAGTTGTTTCCAGGAACTTTTCGATTGTTTCTTTGAATGAGGCTTTATTTTGATTTCTCAGTTAAAATCACAATTATTCCTTCCTCACAACTACAAAAATATTAAAAGCAGTGAACTTAAAATAATTTAAAAATGTTTATTTTGTTTGCAAGTACTTCAAGTTTTTAATCTAAAGAGCAACATGAATTCAAATTCTTACTGTGCATCACATCATGGCAGACCACAGGAACAGAATGTTTAGCCCAGTGTCCCTGCTGAATATGGATTAACCTCCACCAATCCCATCAACCAACATTTGGACTGAAGTCTTCTATTGTTTGATCAATTAAGTGTTCATCCAGAGGTAACATTACTGCTGTGGAAATGCCCAGAACATGCATTCCAGCTTCTGACAAGAATGGAACTACAGATTGACACAAGGTAAGAGGATCAGCCCCCTGGTGTGTTATTATTGAACTAAAATCCAAATCTGTGAATTCCAATTTCGCAGAGGACTCTATACACATAATTGCCAAACAACTTGTGTACATTAATATATGACAGTGATGTAGCAGAAAGGGACATGTGTTTGTGACCATGTATTCATTGATTTTAAATCTTGTTTATAAAATGTTATTTTTAAAACTATTCTTTGATCTATCTATTGGAACGTGTGATGATTTACAAAGCCTTACAATAAAAGTATTGCTAAACTATCATAATGAAAGGAGCTACGTGGAAAGTGACGGAGGCCACATAAAATGGTCCTGCTTCTGGATAAAGGAGAGGAGGATGCGGTCATTGCAGAGTTGTTGAAGGAAAGGCTCCATCTCAGTAAAGTGGTCTTAAGGCTCCATTCACTAAGGCTTTGCTCGACAGGTTGAAAGTTGCTAGATACACTTGCTTCTCAGAGGTAACTGCAACCTTGAAGAGTAAATTGCAAGGATGGTGGGTTTCAGGAAATGTTGGCAGTGACTGGGGAAGATTTGCAAAGTGTGGAGTGTCGAGGTCAGCAAGGGAAGTTGTGTTAGTGATGTGGGGATGAATCGAGAGGGCCAGAGGTGAATCTCATGAGGAAGAAGGAAGAGTAATTAGGTGCTTGACAAGGATAAAGGGAAGTCTGTGGTCAATGCGGAAGAGGAAGGCAACAGAAACAGCCCAGTAGATTAATGTAATCTCAGTTACAAAGGTCCATAAGCTCTGTATTTAATGTTGAAATCGTGAACAGTCTGTCAGAGAGCAGCAGCAGTCATCAAGGATTCACAACACATACTGTTCTCGCTGCTGCCATCAGGAGAAAGGTAAAAGTGTGACAAGACTTGTCCTAACAGGTTCAGGAACATTTGCTACCCCTCCACCATCAGACTCCTAAACAGCACTAAATCAGAGGCTTATTTAGGGACCTCTATTTTGCATGTTCTTTATTACTGAATATTTGTTTCTATATTCTGGACATAGTTCACAAAGAACAGGACTTATGCTTGTAGACCTTGTGCATTTTAATGTTTAATGCATTTTAATGCAGTCGGGAGAGGAGAGGACAGAAGACAGAAAAGAAAAGAGTCGGGGGCAGGTAGGAAAACTTTTTTTAAAAAGTCTCTTACCAGGGCCTGAGGGGAGGAGTCGGCGTTGGAGGCGGCCATTGGTCGGGAGGCCGTGCAGGTGAGCGTGTCGGGGTTAATTGGGTAAAAGGCAGATAAATAAGAGGCCCAGCGCGTGAGTGGCCCAGCGAAGGAGTGGGACTTCCAGGCTTTGGCTCATCAGGCTTCGGCAAAAGCAGGCGTAGAGAAAGACCTTCCTAGGTAAAGTGCATTGTGAGTACCCTACCATTAAAAGGCTGAGCCATGTCCATGGGGTTGGTGCTATGCTCAAGTTGCCAGATGTGGGAGCCATGGGTGACCTCCACCCTCCCAAAAGACCATATCTGTGCCAGGTGCAAGGAGGTGGGGTTCCTTAGGGGCCGAGTTGAGGTACTGGAGCTCCAACTAGATGACCTTAGGCTCACCAGAGAGTGTGAGGAGGTTGGTGACAAGACCATAAACATTTCCACAGGACATACCTGCAGGGGATGTAATGAGACACAAGCATTTAAGAAAAAAATTAAAGAAATGGAGATGCAGCTAGATGATCTGAGGCTAATCAGAGAGAGCGAGGAATTTATTGATTCAACACTCAGGGAAGTGCTTACCCCTGGATTGGGGGGGTCAGGAAAGTGGACTACTGTCAGGAGTGGGGAAAAAGTTGCTCGCTCTGTGGAGAGCACCCCAGTGGCTACAGATCTTAGCAACGAATATACAGTATTGGATGAAGTAGGGGAAGATAACCTGCCAGAGGTAGCGCCAAAGGAGACAGTGGTACGGAAGGAGAAGAAGGGGAACAAGGTGGTCATTGGGGACTCCATCGTTAGGGGAACGGACAGAAGATTCTGCAAACCTGACAAGTGTTCCCGTATGGTGTGTTGCCTCCCAGGAGCCAGGGTACGTGACGTCTCGGATAGGGTTCAGAGTATCCTGGGGGGAGAAGGAGACCGGCCAGAGGTCCTGATACACATGGGCACAAATGACGTAGATAGATTGAAGGAGGAGATCCTGAAGAGAGACTACCGTGAGCTCGGAAAGAGGTTGAGAAGCAGGACCTCCAGGATTGTAATCTCGGGGCTGCTTCCTGTACTGTGCGAGGGTGGGGGCAAGAATAATAAAATCAAGAGGTTAAACGTGTGGCTGAGGGAATGGTGCAGAGTGCAGGGATTCAGGTTCATTGACCATTGGGATCTCTTCTGGGGAAGACGGGACCTATACAGGAGGGATGGTTTACACCTGAATGCGAAGGGGGCTAATATACTGGCAGTTAGGTTTAATAAAGCTGTCGGAGCTGATTTAAACTAATTTGGCATGGGGAAGGGAACAGGACAGGGAAGTAGATAGGAGAGAGAATATAGGGGTGGTTCCGATAGACGGTGAAACAATAAGGAATAAGGGAGCTAAAAGTGATAGGAGAATAAGAACGAATGCACCAAGAACCAAGGTGGAGGGAGAAAGGAGGTATGGCATCAAGGTATTGTGTATGAATGCAAGGAGTGTAAGGAATAAAATGGATGAGCTTGAGGCGCAAATGGCAATGGGAGGTTATGATATTGTCGGAATAACGGAGACATGGCTGCGGGAAGGGCAGGATTGGGAAATAAATGTTCCAGGGTACACGTCCTTTAGAAAGGACAGAAAGTTAAGAAGAAGAGGTGAGATAGCTCTGTTGGTAAGAAATGAGATTCAGGCGTTTGAAAGGAAGGACATTGAAACAGGTGAGGTTGAGTCTGTTTGGATTGAATTAAGAAATTGCAAGGGCAAGAGGAATATAATGGGGGTCATTTACTGGCCTCCGAAAAGTAGCTCAGATATCGGTAGTAGTATAAATCAGGAATTAAGAGTGGCATGTCAAAGTGGTAGCAATACGGTAGTTATGGGGGACTTCAACATGAAGGTGGACTGGGATAATCAGACGGGGGCAGGAACACAAGAGAGCGAGTTTATAGAATGTCTACGAGATACTTTCTTGGAACAGCTAGTGGAGGAACCTACCAGGGGGAAGTCGATTCTGGACTGGGTGCTGTGCAGCGACGCAGACTTAATAAGTGACCTTGATGTAGGGGAGCCATTAGGGAATAGTGACCATGGTATGGTTACTTTTAAGCTGCAATTAGAAAGGGAAATGGAAAGGAAGTTGGAAGCATCTGTACTTCAGTTAAATAAAGGGAATTTTGCAGCTATGAGGGAGGAGCTAACCAAAATAAAATGGGAAGATACACTAGCTGGGAGGACAACTGGGTAAAAATGGCAGGTTTTTATGGACATTTTTCACAGGATTCAGGACAAATTTATTCCAAAGTGGAGGAAAGGCTCTAGGAGATGCAAATGGCAGCCCTGGCTAACTAAGGAAATCAAGTGCATTATCAAGTCCAAAGGGAGTAATTATAAGATAGCGAAGCGGAGTAGGAAATTAGAGGATTTGGAAACCTTCAAAGAACATCAGAGGGTAACTAAGAAAGCCATAAGAGACGGGAAAATGAAGTACGAGAGGAAATTAGCAGATAATATTGCGGAGGATAGCAAAAGCTTTTTTAAGTATGTGAAGAGGAAGAAATTGGTTCGGTCTAAAATTGGCCCTTTGAAAATGGGCAAGGGTGAAATTATTACCGGAAACAAGGAGATGGCAGAGGAATTTAACAAATACTTTGCAAGTGTCTTCACCAAGGAGGATATAGGTTATAGTCAGTTAGGGGGTAGTGGTCATGCGGTACCAAGAGACTTGGGGAACTTTACTGGGGAGGTAGGGGATCTAATGGATATCCGGATCCAGAAGTAGGAGGTTATGAGTAAATTGTTGGGACTGAGGGCTGATAAATCCCCAGGGCCTGATGGGCTGCATCCTAGGGTGCTTAAAGAGGTGGCTATGGAAATTGTGGAGGCACTGGTCGACATTTTCCAAAGTTCCATAGATTCCGGGGAGGTCCCTGAGGATTGGAGAGTGGCTGATGTGGTGCCGCTTTTTAAGAAAGGAGGGAGGGAGAAAACGGGAAATTATAGACTGGTTAGCCTGACATCAGTGGTGGGGAAGATATTGGAGTCCATCATAAAAGGAGAAATAGCAGAGCACTTAGTCAGTAATAATAGTATAAGGGCTAGTCAGCATGGATTCCTTAAGGGTAAGTCATGCTTGACTAACCTTCTGGAATTTTTTGAGGATGTGACAAAGAGGGAGGACTCGGGAGAGCCAGTGGATGTGGTGTATTTGGACTTCCAGAAGGCCTTTGATAAGGTGCCGCACGGGAGTCTAGTGGGCAAGATCAGGGAGCATGGTATTGGAGGTAAGGTGCTGACATGGATAGGAAATTGGTTAAGAGATAGGAAACAAAGGGTTGGAGTAAATGGGTCTTTTTCAGAATGGCAGGATGTGACGAGTGGAATGCCTCAGGGATCGGTGTTGGGTTCTCAGTTGTTTGTAATTTATGTTAATGATTTGGATGAGGGGATTATAAATAACATGAGCAAATTTGCAGATGACACTAAACTGGGTGGCGGTGTGGGGTGTGAGGAGGATGTAAGGAAAATGCAGAGGGACTTGGACTGGCTGGAGGAGTGGGTGGCTAAATGGAAGATGAATTTCAATGTGAACAAATGTGAGGTTATTCATTTTGGGGGAAGTAATAGGAAAGCTGAGTATTATTTAAATGGAGACAAGCTAGGGAGTGGGGAAGTGCAAATGGATCTGGGTGTACTTGTTCACCGGTCACTGAAGGCTAGCATGCAGGTTCAGAAAGCTGTGAAGAAGGCAAATGGAATGTTGGCTTTCATAAAGAGGGGATTGGAGTATAGGAACAGAGACGCCCTTCTGCAGTTATACAGGGCCCTGGTGAGACCCCACCTGGAGTATTGCGTCCAGTTCTGGTCTCCAAACTTGAGGAAGGACATACTAGCTATAGAGGGTGTGCAGCGCAGATTTACAAGGTTAGTTCCAGGGATGGCAGGGTTGTCATATGCATCAAGGCTAGAAAAACTGGGCTTGTATCCATTGGAGTTTAGAAGGATGAGGGGGGACATGATTGAGGTATACAAAATCATCAGGGGGATAGACAAGGTGAAGTCTGATTACTTGTTCCCAAAGATGGGGGAGACGAGGACTAGAGGGCATAGTTTAAGAATACAGGGTAGGCCCTTTAGGACGGAGATGAGAAAGCATTTTTTTACCCAGAGAAGTGTGAATCTGTGGAATGCTCTGCCACAGAGGGTGGTAGAGGTGGATTCGCTGACTATGTTCAAAAGAGAGTTAGATAAGACTCTTGTGGGTAACGGAGTTAAGGGTTATGGGGATAAGGCTGGAAAGGGGTACTGATGGTAATGATCAGCCATGATCTAAAATGGCGGTGCTGGCCCGACGGGCCAAATGGCCTACTCCAGCTCCTATTGTCTATTGTCTATAAGGCAACTAAAATTAGAAATAAAGCCGTTAAACCAACCCCTGAAATGACAAAGCATCTATTGAACTAAATTTTATCATTTGTATGTGAGTGACTTTTAAAATCATAGCTGTACATTTCAAACCATGTAACACTAGCATTTAATTTTATTTTTAATTCAAGTTATTGTTAATCAGAGTTTGATAATTAACTAAAGTCTGGAGAAATTTGCCATATCTACTTACTCCCTATCAAGTGTTTATGGTTAATAGACTAGAAATCATGGTGCAAAATAATGTGTAATTGCATCACCTTATTTCTAATATTGTTTGTTACTCACTTGTTTAGAATGCACATTGTATTGCATTGATATCTATGGTTTACATTATTTCTCAATGATGGAGTTCAGGATATTTTCCTAACAGCCTTATGGACCATTGAATAATAGGAAAAAGACTATTTTTCTATTACATTAAGATACATGCATATTGAATCCCAAATTTAATGAAAATAATCAATTGGTGGAAAATAAAATGTTAGAAGGTGAAACCAAATCCTCAGATAAGTGAAGCTTAGCGAGTTGGGGATTGTTTGCACTCTCTCCATCTTGTGGCAAAAGTAGACATTGCAAAGCAGAAATTTGAATTGATAAGTGAAAATTAACCAAATGTATTATCAAGGCTCTGCAGCACTTTCATATCTGGCATCACCTGTCAAATGAACTGGGTACTTTTTCTTAACATAAAGGCTTGTGTTGGATATGCTATTTTCAGGTTACAAATGATTATGCATCACTGCTTTGCATTTATGGCAAGTCGTTGATGACTCCATCGTCATACAACAGTACAGAACAGAATAAGCCTTTCAGCCCAATTTGTTCATTTCTATATAGCATTTCCATGCTATATTTCTGGTTAATCCCACTTGTCTGCATTTTGGTCCATATCGTTTTAAACTCTTCCTATTCATATATCTGTCCAAATCTTGTTTGAACATAAAAATCACTTCTATAGCTTCACCTGACAGAATCAATATTCAGTAATAAATAGTGTGCAAAAAAAATCCTTAAATTAGCATCTGATTGAGTCTGTAGTTCAGGAGTCTGATGGTGGAGGGGTAGCAACTGTTCCTGAACCTGTTGGTGCAAATCTTGTTGCACCTATACCTCTTCCTGATGGTAGCAGCGAGAACAGACCATGTGCTGAGTGGAGTGGATTGTTATGATTGCCGCTACTCTTTGGTGACAGCGTTCCCTGTAGATTTTCTCGATGGTGGGGAGAGTTTTGCCTGTGATATACTGGGCTGTGTCCACTACTTTTTGCAGGGCTTTCTTCTCAGAGGTACTGGAGCCCCCATGATGCAGCCAGTCAGAACACGTTCCACTACACATCTGTAGATGTTTGTCATGCTTTTCAAAATCATACCCAACTTTCACAAACTCCTGAGGAAGTAGAGGCACTTTCTTCACAATGACATTAGTATGTTGGATCTTGGAAAGGTCTTCCAAGATAGTGACTCCCAGGAATTTAAATTTGCTCACTCTTCTTCACCTTTGATCCCCCAATGACCACTGATTGTACACCTCTGGTTTTCCCTTCCTAAGGTCTGCAATTATTTCCTTGGTTTTGGTAACATTAAGTGAGAGGTTATTGTTGGTGCACCATTCAACCAAGATTTCAATCTTCCTCCTGTATGGTGACTCATTGTCCCTTTTTATTCAGCCCACTACCTTGGTATTGTTAGCAAATTTGCAAATACTGTTGTCATACTGAGTATCAAACAAATAAACAGTGGGTATTTACTTTATCCATGCCCTTGTGATTTAATAAATCTGCTGAAGATCCAGCTGCGCTGGGTGGGTCACGTCTCCAGAATGGAGGACCATCGCCTTCCCAAGATCGTGTTATATGGCGAGCTCTCCACTGGCCACCGTGACAGAGGTGCACCAAAGAAAAGGTACAAGGACTGCCTAAAGAAATCTCTTGGTGCCTGCCACATTGACCACCGCCAGTGGGCTGATCTTGCCTCAAACCGTGCATCTTGGCGCCTCACAGTTCGGCAGGCAGCAACCTCCTTTGAAGAAGACCGCAAAGCCCACCTCACTGACAAAAGACAAAGGAGGAAAAACCCAACACCCAACCCCAACCCACCAATTTTCCCTTACAACTGCTGCAACCATGCCTGCCTGTCCCGCATCGGACTTGTCAGCCACAAACGAGCCTGCAGCTGACGTGGACTTTTACCCCCTCCATAAATCTTCGTCCGCGAAGCCAAGCCAAAGAAGAAAGATAAGGTCACCCTCCAGTTCTTACACCCCAGGGAATAAATAACCAGCCTCTCTCTCTGTAACTCAAACCTTCCAGTCCCAGCAATATAGGAGTCAGCATCAGGCCATCTGGCCGTGGATGATCTGGCCATGTGCTCAATTGCTCTTACCTCTCCTTTCCATATAAACCTTATCTCCTCCATGAGGCAAAAATCTGTGACTTCAATATATTTAATGATATAGCCTTTGCTGCTTCCCTCGGTTCAAAACTCCACAGATTCATCACTCTTTTGGAGAAGCAACTCCTCCTCATCTCTGTCTTAGATCTGGTTTTTTGAATTTTGAGGCAGTGTCCCCAGTTCTAGTCTCACCTATCAGTGGAAACAAATTTCTTACCTCAATTCCATGGATTCATAGAGATGTACAGTATTCAAACAGGCTCTTCAGGCCAACTTACCCGCCCCAGCCAAAATAAACCATCTGCACTAGTCTATGTTTGGCCTATATCCCTCTAAACCTACCCTGTCCATGTATCCAGCTTAAACACTGCAATATACCTGCCTCAACCACCTCCTCCGTACACCCTACCCACCACCCTCAGTCTTTGAGATCACCCCTCATCTTCTTGTGCTCCAAGTAATAAAAGCCTGAGCCTTATCAACCTCTCCTCATAGGTCAGACCCCTAGATCCTGCCAACTTCATCGCAAATCTTCTCTGCATCCTGTCCAGCTTGAAAGCAACTTTCCTGTAGCATAGTGGCCAAACTGAACACAGATATCCAAACAAGGCCTACCGACATCTTATCCAACTGCAACATGACCTCCCAATTTTTGTACTCAATAGTCTGACTAATGAAGCCCAATGTACCAAAAGCTGACAACCCTAACTACCAGTATTCCTGCACTCCTAAAACCTTTGCTCTACAACACACCCCAGACCCTGACCATCAACACCTCACATTTCTCATTCTGCAATTCCATCTACCATTCCTTTGCCTGACTAATCAAGATCCTGCTGCAATCTTTGGCAACTATCTTCACTATTTATAATGCCAAACACCTCAGTGACATCCACAAACTTGCTGATCATGTCATGTACATCTTAATGTAAATCACTGCCATAAATGACAAACAGCAATGAACCTAGCATCGAACCCTGAGGCACACCACTGGTCACTGACTTCCAGTCCCAAAAACAACTTTCCACCATCAGCATCTGCTTTCCATGAAGCCATGATTTCACCTTGGATCCTGTGTAATCTAACCTTCCAGAGCAGCCTACTATGCAGAACCTCATTGAATACCATGCTGAAATATATACATACATCTACAACTTTGCCCTTGTTAACATTCATAGTCACATCTCTCTTAGATTTGCAAGGCATAATCAGGTTTTCCATCCAAATGCATGTGCAGTAAAACCCCCAGTATCTGGCACCTATGGGATTGGTAGATTCCGGATGTGAATTTTCCAGTTGCTTGAGATTATGTATTGCGTGATTGGCAAACTAACTGCTAGGGAGTGCCAATTTTAAACTTACATATTTTTTACCTTTTTATTTTCCACTTGAATTCTGGATAACAGGGATGTCATCTTCTATATGACATCCGTATATCTTCTCCCACAGAATGCTCTCTAGTAACTTACAAACCACAGATGGTAGGCCAGCTAGCCTGTAGTTCCAAGGCTTTTCCCTGCAGCCCTCTTTGAATGGAGGAACAATATTTGCCACCTTCCAGTCTTCTAGCAGCTCACTTGTACTTGATGCCAATTCAAAAATCTAAGCCAAGGCACCTGCAATACCTTTCATAATTTTGTACGTTTGCATCAAATCCTCTTTCATTCTAAGATCCAGCAAGTGTAGTCTCAGCAAATTAATCTCTTCACAAGCTAACCCCTCATGTCTGGAATCAACCAGGTGAACCTCCAAAGTCAGCATGGAGTGAAAAACAAAAGTCTACAGACGCCGTGGTTGTAGAAATGCTGGAAGAACTCAGCAGGACTCACGGCATCCATAGGAGGTAAAGATATATAACCATTATTTCAGGCCTGAGCCTTTCATCAAGGTGTGAATAAAAAGCAGACAAGCACCTGAATAAAAAAGCTGGGGGAGAAGGAGCATGGGCCAACAGGCAAAAGACAATCATTCAACTTGGATAGGAGGACAGGAGAGGAAAGAAGAGAATTGATTGGGTGGAGAGAATGGCTCTGTCAATGCAGATCTGGAGACACAGAGAGAAAGGGAGAGAATTGGACAGAGCTAGAGGAAAGGAGACAGAGGAATAGGAAAAAAGAAAGGTGGGGAGTGCTAATGGAAACTAGAGAAGTCTCTAACCATCTGAAGGAACTTAGACGGAATATGTGTTGTACCTCCAATTTGTGTGTGATCTCAATCTGGTGTAAGACCATGGACAGAGATTTTCGAGGAGGTTACCAGGCAAGTTGTGGATGTTGTGGAGTTTAGTAAGGCCTTTGACAAGGTCCCACATAGGAGGTTAGTCAGGAAGGTTCAGACATTAGGTATTCACGGTGAAGTAGTGAACTAGATTCAACAATGGCTGGACAGGAGATGCCAGAGAGTAGTGTTGGATGATTCCTTCTCAGATTAGAGGACTGTGACTAGTGGTGTGCCTCAGGGGTCAGTGCTGGGACCATTGTTGATTGTCATCTTTCTCAATTATCTGGATGATAACATTGTAAATTGGATCAGCATGTTTGCAGATGACACTAAGTTTGGAGGCGTTGTGGACAGCTAATGGGTTTTAAAAGCCTGCAGAGGGATCTGGACCAGCTGGAAAAATTGGCTGAAAAATGGCAGATGGAACTGAAGGACAAACCAAGAAAGGACATACACGGTGAATGGTAGGGCACTGAGGAGTGCAGTCAAACAGAAGGACCTGGGAATACAGAAAGTGGTGTTACAGGTGAATAGGGTTGTAAAGATAACTTTTGGCACATTGATCTTCATTAATTGAAATTTTATGTATAGGAGCTGGGATGTTATGGTAAAGCTGTATAAAACATTGGTGAGGCCAAATTTGGAGGATTGTGTGCAGTTTTGAACACCTAACTACAAGATATCAACAATATTAGAAAGAGTGCAGAGATTTACTAGGATATTGCCTGGGCTTCAGGAACTAAGATGGAAGGAAAGGTTAGGATTTTACTCCCTGGAACGTAGAAGAATGAGGGGAGACTTGATAGAGGTATTTAAAATTATTTACAGAGTAAATATAGGTAGGCTATTTCCACTGAAGGTAGGTGAGATAAAAACCAGAGGTCGTGGGTTAAGTGTGAAAGGGGAAATATTTAGGGGGAACTTTTTCGCACAGAAACTGGTGGGAGTGTGGAATGAGCTGCCAGCTGAGGTGGTGAATGCAGGCTCAATTTTAACATTTAAGAAGAATTTGGACAGGTACATGGATGGGAGAGGTATGGAGGGCTATGGACTGGGTGCCAGTCAGTGGGACTAGGCCAGAAAAAATGGTTTGGCACAGATTAGACAGACCGAAGGAGCCTATTTCTGTGCTGTAGTGTTCTATGGTTCTATATCAGCATGGGAAAAGGGCAAGGAATTGAAATAGGTGGCCACTGAAAGTTCCCGCTATCGCAGTGGACCAAGTGTTCAGCAAAGTGATCTTCCATTTTCATCCAGTATCTCACCAAATGCGGCAAATGACTCCTGCAGATTCACAAGTGAAGTGCTGCTGAAGTGGTAGATGCCAAAGGGGTGATTGGTGGGAAGGGAAAACTGAACAATGGATTCACAGCGGGAGTGGTCCCTGCGGAAGGTGGAGAGGGGAAGATGTGTCTGGTGGTAGGATCACCTAATAGGTGGCAGAAATGGCAGAGGATGATGTGTTAGATGTGGAAGCAGGTAGGGTGGTAGGTGAGGACAAGGGGAATCCTGTCCTTGTTGCATGTGGGGGTGTAGGGGGACCAGGGCAGATGTGCAAGTAATGGAGGATATGCGAGTGAGGGCTGGGTTAATGGTGGTAGACCAGAAGCCTTGTTTTTTTTTCTTTGAAAGGAGTACATCATGGATGATCTCTTTAAGACCTAGTCCTGGGAGCAGATGTGGAGGAATTGTGAGAAGGGAATAGAAGCCTTAGGGTGTGAAGAGGTGTAGGCAAGGGGGCTGTGGGAGTCGTGGCTTTAGGGTCTCTCTCCCTGCCATGATAGACATTTATAATGGCCATTGTTTACATAAAGCCATAAACATCGTGAAGGACTCCACAAACCCCTTCCATATTCTGTTCTCCCTCCTGCTATCTGGGAAGAGGTACTGAAACGTTTGGGCCCTCACGACTAGATTACAAGACAGCTTTTTCCCCCAAGCTGTGAGGCTTCTGAACTCCAGGGAGACAGGGCTAGCATATACAACATGATATTTAATGAGTGATATGTTATTCATAAAAATTGCTTCTGAGGTCATTTATCCATGTAAATAAACAGCTCCACGGTCCAGCGAAAGGCTCTCTTATTTTCACTGTACAGTGCAAGGTTTATAGTATGAATGACAAATAAATGCAACTTGACTTTGTGGAAAATGTTTGTTGAGCGTTTGTCTCCTGAGATGTAGACAAAGAGATCAAGAAAGGGGAGAGTGTCACTGGAGATGGACCAAGTGAATTTGAGGTTAGGTGGAAGTTGGCAGCATTGTGGATAAAGTCGACAAGTTCATTACGGGTGCTTGAAGCCATTATGTGGTAGAAATGCCAGTATATCAGTCCATTATATGCAGTGCTCCAGGTACAGCCGCACCAGTACCCTGTACAGCGGAACCTCATACTTTCAATCTCTCTAGTACTGTAGGTCAACATTCTATTTCCCTTCTTCATTACCTGTTGCACCAACAAACCAATTGTTTGGCGATTCATGCACATGCACCCTAAGTCCCTTTGCCCACCCCATGCTGCAATCTTTCACTGTTTCAATAATAATCTAATTTACTTCTTTCTTTCCAATCTGGATGACCTTGCATTTAACAATGTTGTGCCCCATCTGGCAGACCCTTGTCCACTCATATAACCAATCTATATCTCTGCAGATTCCTCGTCCTGTGCTACGCACAATTTGGTTTTGTCATCAGCAAACTAAGAAACACTACATTTAGTCCCATCCTCCAAACATTTGAGGGTCTTGCACTGACTCCTGCAGCACTCTGCTCACCACTGATTACCAACCAGAGAACTACTTACTTTTGCAACTCTTTGCTTTCTATTTGTTAATCAATCCTCTGACCATGTTGAAACATTACTCCCAACTCTCTGCATTCTTATCTCAGGCAGAACTCTGTTATGTAACACCTTAGCAAAAGCCTTCTGGAAATCCAACATGAGCCTGTCCCCCTGATCCTGGTACCTGCCCAGAGTTCAGAGAAATTTGGTAAATTACCACAAAGTATCCCAGGGATGCATTCCATCAGCATTAGGGGATTTAGCTTCGAATGACTACCTCTTGAGTGAAAACAATTCTATCAAGGCCCTAGCATCCCATCGCATAATTAAAAATCACTCTTTGGAATGTTACATGTGCTTTCCGCTATGATGGCATAATACTTGTTCAAGACCCTGGCCACACAAGGCCTACTTGAGCCTCTGCCACCACAAGATCTACTGGGTTAGCTTTAGAGAGGTCAGCTGTTTTAACGTGCTTTTTGCATTGTTATCATCCAACTGTAGTGGTAAAAATAACTGAGATTAATGCCACCTGCATTGTGTACCTTGGTCATCTAGTTACACCAGGAGCAACCCTGTGACTTGTGAATCTCCACAGATCAGATTGTTCCTATCTTGCAGAAGTAACAAGTTGCCCTTCACCTACAGGCAAGTGTGAAGAAATTCCTGTGTTTGCACCTCAATTGCCCATTAAAGTTTGGCTGGAACAGTGCGAGTATCTTTTTAATGAGTTTTCCTGTTGAACCATTCTGGACTCAGAGTGAAATAATTGTGACTTTGACTTAACTATTGACATCTTTGCACTTAAAGGGAATTTTAAATGTCCCCTGCGTCTTTTGGCCCTGCAGCCTGACTTGACCCCCTTTGAATGGTGTTCAGTATTTTGTTCTGGATCCTATTTGCTCCACTTCTGTCATCTGCGTAAATGCTTGAACCCATGGGTTCTGGAGGAAGTTTGTCAGTGATGTCACTTGCGGGTTATAGTCTTCAATCTGATGGTACCACCTCACTCTTCAGCTGGTGGGGTAGAGATTATTACAGCTTGCTGGGAAATATCAAACCGCTGCAGTATTGCTGTGAGAGTTGGATTGCTCTGCATCTGTGTGAGAAACCTGCAGTGTGGTGTTTACAACTCATTTCAACTATTTTAATTCATTAATTGCAAGCTGCCTGGGGTTGATGAAGTGTGTAGAGTGCAGCAGGCGCACGTTTTTGGGCGACGAGGCTCCTGAGCATCAAAGTGACAGCTGCATTGAACACTGCAAAAGTTGATGGTTAACTGGAGTCCAACGTGTTTGCAAAGCATTCTCACTGAACGATAGCTGCTTTTTAATAAGCCTTTTTTGACGATACAAATGAATGCAGGAGACTGAGAATAGCAAATTTGCGAAAATGGTGTCTGAAAAGATACATTCAAGCTGGAAGCGGAGGAGGAGGCGGTGGAAGAGAGTTTTAAGCCACCCAACTGGTTCCTTCCATTAAACATAACTGCACAGTTCAGGCCATTCAGCCCTTGATAACCACAATCTAATTTTTCCCCCTTACACCTATAACCTCTATTTTTCTTAGATCCTGTGCCTATATATGAGTTTTTGAATGTTGCTATTATACCAGCCTCCACCACCATCAAATTCCATTTTTGTATCATTGCTGGATTGAAATCAGGGATGTGGATTTTCAGAGGAGCCTAAAGTGCTTCCCTGCTTCTGTTGCGAGGGGCTGAGTTTCTTCACTTCTTTTCATTCCTCACAGGCAATCTGTTTTTCTCCGTTCTGTGCCATGCCCTGGAAGTACAGTGCCCTCCATAATGTTTGGGACAAAAATACTTTATTTCCTTTATTTTCTCCTGTGCTCCATAGTTTTACATTTTGTAACCAAATAATTCACGTGATTAAAGTGCTCATTTCAGATTTAATTCAAGGTTATTAGTGTACACTTTGGTTTGATCATGTAGAAATGACAGCACTTTTTAATACATCATCCCCTCATTTAAGTGCACCATGATATTTGAAACATAGCAATGGTATGTATATTAAAGTAGTCATGTTTAGAACTTTGTTGCATATCCTTTGTATATAATGACTGCTTGAAGTCTATGATTCATAGACAACACCAGCTGCTGAGTAACCTCTATTACAGCTATCTCCAGCTCCTGCTTGTTTCGGAAACTTGTCCCCTTGAGTTTTTTTCTTTCCTCTTCAGCATATGGAAGGCGTGCTCAATTGGATTTAGATTAGGTGACTGACTTAGCCTTTCAAGAATTTTCCAGTTTTTAACTTTGAAAAACTCCTTTGATGCTTAAGCAGAATGTTTGGGGTCATTGACTTGCTGTATCCAATCCGTTTGGAGGCATTTGTCGAAGCTGAGCAGATGTCTCTATACATCTCAGAATTAACTTTGCTACTGCCTTCAGCAGCTACATCATCCATGAAAAGTGCCAGTACCTACACGCCCAGGCCACAAACCCCAGCACCATGTTTCACAGATGAGCTGGTATGCTTTGGATCCTGGGCAGTTCCTTTATGCCTCCACACATTGCCCTTGCCATCACTCAAATACAGGTTAATCTTGGTCTCATCTGTCCGCAAGATCTTTTTCCAGAATTCTGCAGGCTCTTTTAAATATTTCTTGGCAAACTATAATCTGGCCATCCTTTCTGTGAATAACTAATGGTTTGCATCTTGCAGTGTAGCCTCTGAACTTCTTTTCATGAAGTCTTCTGTGGAGAGTAGTCATTGATTCATCCACACCTGCCTCCTGAAGAATGTTTCTGATCTGTTGGACAGGCATGAGGAGATTTTTCTTCATTATGATGAGAATTTGACCGTCATCAGCAGTGGAGATCCCTTTGTGATTACTGCTCTATCTTCTTAATGATGTTTCGAATAGTTGATTCTGGTAATCCTAAGGTTTGGCCGATGTCTCTTCCTGTTTTATTTATGTTTTTCAACCTCCTAATGACCTCTTTGAATTTCATTGGCACAACTCTGGTCCTTGTGTTGAAAAATGGCAACTACAGCCTCCAGAGATGATCAAAAACTTAAAACAACCCTAGGTCTTTTATACTTGCACCAATGAAGCAATTAAACTTACTTGAGTACTCACAAACATCTGTAAAGCCAAATGTCCCAAACATTATGGTGCCCTGAAATGAAGGGAATGTACATAAAGTGCTCTAATTTCTACAATGTATACAAATAATCTTAAATAAATCTGGAATGTGCATTTAATCACATGCAAAGTGTTTGATTATAATTTAAAACTGTGGAGCACAGGGGCAAATAAAGGAAAAAAGTGTCTTTGCCCTAAACATTATGGAGAGCACTGTGCCTCATTCCAGCATTTGGAGAAATATATTTGGTGTTGTCAATCCTTTCACCCTCCCATCTCCCCTCTGCCTGAAATGAACTTGATTATAGTAACAATTTAGTCTGTCTTGTGATGTTTGTCCCACCTTAATCCAAGTAGAATTGAATTGTGCACGGGCAACATCTTGACCCATTTATTGTAGCTTTCCATGCACATCATCTGATCTGATCTCCTGCATTTGGTGAACTTAGTGTGATCTCCTCTGCACATGGCCGCTTCCTCAATGAGGGTAAACACAGATTAGGCGACCACTTCGCCAAACACCTGGACTCTAGTACACAACTAGTTCAATTCCCTTATTCATTCCCATAGGGACATATCTGTCCCCTGCTTCATCCATGGCCAGGGTGAGACCAACCGTAATGTTGAAAAATATTGTATTCCTCCTGGACAGCCTTCAATCCAGGAACATCAATTTTTCTAATTTTAGGTAAACCTCCCCACCCAATCTGGTTCCATCAGCTCCATCTCTTGGTCTCAGAGTTGTGCAGCACAGCACAGGTCCAACTCGTACGTACCCACTGAATTGTCATTCAGGGCTCATCCCACTTTGCCTGCATTTGGTCCATACCTCAACCCTTCCTGTCCAAATTATCTTCTGAAAATCAAAACTGTACCCACTTCCACAATTTCCTCCGTCAATTCATTCCAGATCTGCACCACCCTCTAAGTGAAAAAGTTGCCCCCTCAGGACCCTCTAAGTCCTCTTACTTTTGTTATTTACGTACTCCTGTTCTACTTTTCTCCCTAGCCTTACCACCACTGCCCCCTCCTCCCACAACACTGATGGTTTTTCTCTCTCTCTGTCCCTTCACCTCTTGGCCCCTTCCCAACTTCTTTTTCTCTTCTACCCTTGATGTACTTGATATCACCCCTTCTGAATGAAGATCCCAACACAAAGTATTGACTGACCATGTTTCTCCACGAGTGATCTATTCAATCCCTCCAGCTTCTCACTGTTGGCTCAAGATTTGAGTGCCTGCTGTTTTGGTGTTTCTCTGGACCATATCAAGAAGGGACAGAAATGCTTTGTCTGCAAGAGGTGGGGTCAGATCTGAGACAAGGGGTTAACCATCTGACTCCCCAAGCTTATGTGGCATAAACAAGGCACCATGGCTGCAAGGGGTATAATAGCTCCACCAAGTCTCATTGATGTTTTCACCAGTGCCAACAAAAGCTGCAGCATTCACCACCAGAATGGACATCCATTAGTCCCCATGTGTTGGATGACATCATCGAGGATGGAAGCTCATTGAACAGAGATAATGTGTAAAACAGAGAACAAACAGCCCTGTGGTATTTGCATGGAAAATACAGGTAATATCCACAGCACCCTGAAAGGTAAGCCAAATTAAAATCAGACACTTCTCGGGCACAGGTCCCTCTGATATGTGTTGTTCATTAACAATTTTAGATGTGTGACTGTGCTATTATCAGTGCTTTAAATTAAGCAAACTATTAAGAGCTACCAGCAATTTGGTTAGAATCCAAACAGAGATGGTGGATGCAGGTTTGATTTTGACTCTAGAGAAAATTGAATAGGTTCATAAAGAGGAGAGGCATGAATAGCTCTGGTCCAGGTTCAGGTCCATGGGAGGGGATGGAATAAATAGTTTGGCATGGATTAGGTGACCCAAAGGCCCTGTTTCTGTGCTGTGTTCTCTGGTTCTCAGCCAAATAAAGCTGGTGCTTGGATGATCCCATTCTACCACTTGGTTGTACAGGAACATTGGAACTGTTATTGTGGTCATTTCTATAATCATTAAAGTTTTCCTGGTCTTTTGGTAAATTGGATTTCTTTTGTCACAGGAATTAATGACAGTTAACCAGAGGACTTTTTAATAGTTGTCTTTAAAAGATTCTGTAACCTACAAATATCCCAGCACAGAAAGAAACCCAACTTGTCCATGGCACCAAGTGGTCGACCTGAGCTTGTCCCATTTGCCTGCATTTGGCCCATACTCCTTTAAACCAGTGATTGTCAACCTTTTTTTCCCACATATTTTTTCTTTGGCTTGGCTTTGCGGACGAAGATTTATGGAGGGGGTAAAAGTCCACGTCAGCTGCAGGCTCGTTTGTGGCTGACAAGTCCGATGCGGGACAGGCAGACACGGTTGCAGCGGCTGCAGGGGAAAATTGGTTGGTTGGGGTTGGGTGTTGGGTTTTTCCTCCTTTGCCTTTTGTCAGTGGAAGTCAGCCTGAAGAAAACTGAGGTCCTCCATCAGCCAGCTCCCCACCATGACTACCAGCCCCCCCACATCTCCATCGGGCACACAAAACTCAAAACGGTCAACCAGTTTACCTATCTCGGCTGCACCATTTCATCAGATGCAAGGATCGACAATGAGATAGACAACAGACTCGCCAAGGCAAATAGCGCCTTTGGAAGACTACACAAAAGAGTCTGGAAAAACAACCAACTGAAAAACCTCACAAAGATAAGCGTATACAGAGCCGTTGTCATACCCACACTCCTGTTCGGCTCCGAATCATGGGTCCTCTACCGGCACCACCTACGGCTCCTAGAACGCTTCCACCAGCGTTGTCTCCGCTCCATCCTCAACATCCATTGGAGCGCTTTCATCCCTAACACATATAGCACCTTAAGTAACACCTTACTAACCATAGAGCTCTTTGGTTAGTAAAGGGATTACTTTAGGCGCCATGTGAGTGGGAAAAAAAGGTTGAGAACCACTGCTCTAATCCTTTCCTATCCATGTCCCATCTAATGTCCTTTCTATATTGTCATTATGCCCACCACAAGCACTTTCTCTGTCAGCTTGCTCCATATACCTACTACCTCCGTGTGAAGGTGCCCCTCAGATCCCTTTTGTATCTTTCTCCTCTCTACTTTAATCTATACCCTAGTTTTAGACTCCCTACCCTTTGATAAAGACTATTTACCTTTGTCTATGCTGCTCATAATTTTAAACAACTCTGAGGTCTCCATGACTTCACTTGCTAATGGAACCAGGTGAATGGTGGGACTAATTTTGAAAATTGAAGAATTCTGTAGAAATATGTTGGAATATTGATTATCATCTTAACATCATGTATGTGCCAGTTTCAGGGACAGTATAGACACACCACAATATGTTATGTTATCATTATTCAGGTTCCTGTTTGGTAATTGATAGGCAATAAGAGAAGGATTGCTACATCAGAATGTATCAAGTCTGGAAGCACCTTGAGGAACGTTGACATGATCATAGTACTTCAGAGTGGAACTAAACATGCAGTGCAGAAAATGTGCTTCAGTCAAACTCTGTCGGTAATCCCTGAAAGTCATTAACAACAAGGCCAAAGATCTTGAGAATTGAACATTACAATGTGCAATGAAAACTAGGAGAATAATTTATAAATCTTATTAAATTTAAAAATTTAGATGAATTGGTATTCCATATATTCAGTCAGCAAGAATAGCTGAAAGTTATAATGTGGGTGCACTTACAAGCGTATCAGATGCTGGGAAATAAACAGCAAATTATTTATCCAGAAACATTACAAAGGACTACAGTTCATCATTTAACACCATCATCCCCTCAAAACTGATCAGTAAATTAAGTCCTGGGACACAACACCCCATTGGATCCTTGATTTCCTCATCTCCAACAGTACGAGAACACCAAAGAGCTGCATTCTTAACCCGCTGTTCTATTCACTATCCCACAAGTGTGTGACTCAGTACAACACCACCATCTACAAATTTGCTGATGACATTATGGTATAAAAAAGAGCGATGAGTACAGGAAGGAGATTGAAAACGTAGCCGACAGTCTGGTATGGGGGACACCAATACCCCTGAGTGTAAATCCCTGCAAACAATAGTGTGCACAGACCAGAACATCTCGGCAAAACCCTTCCCACTATTGAGAACATCTACAGGGAACACTGCCATCAGAGAGCAGCAGCAAGGATCCACACCTCCCAGCACATGCTCTGTTCTCGCTGTTACCATCAGGTTATAGGTGGGACAAAAACTCACAACTCCATGTTTAGGAACAGCTGCTACCCCTCAACTGGGGACTCAATCAGGGACTTGTACTTTTGCACTTTGTTTTCCTCTCTGTATTGCAGTCAGTTTGTTTACATCTGTACATTTTGTACAGATTTTTAGGCACTACGAAATAAGTGGTAAATCTGGCTCATCCACAGGAAAAAGAATCTGGGGTTATATGTGATATCATCTGACAATAAATCTGAAATTCGGCTATTGACCAAAGGCAGAAAAATGAAATTGAGTTGTAGATTAACCAAGACTCTCTTCTAACTGCTACTTTGTATCCTTGTGGCTGATTTTGTGTTACTCTTTTATTTGGTTTATTTCTGATTCAAGGTGAAGGCTATATGACAACTATTTCCAACCGATCTCATTGCTTGTTTTTGCTGTTGTTAACCCATTGCACTCTTCATTGATATTTTTGACACATTGCAAGGGATTTAATGTCACTGATTTTATTTTTGACATATTCATTGTTTTATTGTTACCTATAATTTTTAATAAGTGCATCAAACCTAACAGCACAGTGCAGGCTTTCAGTCCATTATGTTGTCCTGACCTCTGTAAATCTACTCACAACAATCTAAACCTTCCCTCCCTCACACTCATAACCCTCTTTTACATTCAAGTGCCTATCTAAGAATCTTTTAAATGTCACTATTGTACCAACCCCAGCAATGCACGCAAGGCACCCACCTTCTGTTGTTGTTTGTGGACACGTTTATATATATGTTTTCCATAATCTGACCATTACTCATGTTCCCTCGTCTCCTATAATTATTGTATCCTCACCTAATGGTTGACTTGGTTTTTGCTGTGACATTTTTAGTCCCAGGCTGAAATTGCATGTTTACTTTTGGAAAATGGTTCTGTGGTTATGTTTTATTACACAAAGCTAAAAGTTATAATTTTGTCTCCATGGTTTCCTTTCCAAATGCCATGAGATTTAAACTTGTCTTGCTCCTGGACTTTAAATATCACGACTGTGTCTTCTGAAGCAAAAGTTGGTCCGGTGCTATTGATTTGACACGAACCAATCAAGTCCATTCATTCTTCAATCCACAGTCTACTACTTCAATAACACTGTTACCAAAAGATGGTGAGAGTGCAGGTGAACCAACTTAACACAGATTATTGTGATGGCTAATTCAGTTGAATGGATTTTTAAAAAATTGACAAGCAGGCCATACGCTGAGGTGACAATGTTTACAGTCAGTTTTCTAGTCTGTGTTCCTACACTGATCTCTGTAAAGTGAGGAAGAACAGTTAATGCCAAGGTTGCAAAATTGCTGACAGCGTCAAATTTGTACGTCCTTATGCATTAAATGGTAGGCTATTGAAATGTGCAGAGCAACAAAGGGATTTAGGAGTGATGGTAAATAGTACCCTCAAGGCTGATACTCAGGTAGATGGTGTGGTGAAGAAGGCATTTGGAATGTTGGCCTTCATAAATCGGAGTATTGAATTCAAGAGTGAGGAGGTTATGAAATTGTACAAGGCATTGGTGAGGCCAAATTTGGAGTACTGTGTACAGTTTTGGTCACCAAATTATAGGAAAGATATAAACAAAATAGAGAGAGTGCAGAGAAGGTTCACGAGAATGTTGACAGGATTTCAAGGTTGGAGTTACAGTGAAAGGTTGTGCAGACTAGGGCTTTTTTCTCTGGAGCGTAGAAGATTGAGGGGGGACTTGATAGAGGTGTTTAAGATTTTAAAAGGGACAGACAGAGTAAATGTGGATAGGCTTTTTCAATTAAGAGTGGGGGGGGATTCAAACTAGAGGGCATGGTTTAAGATTGAAGGGGGAAATTATAAGGGGAACATGAGGGGAAATTTCTTTACGCAAAGGGTGATAGGGATGTGGAATGAGCTTCCGGAAGACGTGTTTGAGGCGGGATCATTGGTTACAGTTAAGGATAGACTGGATAGTTACATGGAGAGGAGAGGACTGGAGGGGTATGGACCGGGTGCTGGTCAGTGGGACGAGGAGGGTGGGGATTTGTTACGGCATGGACTAGTAGGGCCGAACTGGCCTGTTCTGTGCTGTAAGTGGTATATGGTTATCTAAATATTGTCATATATTCTTACCACATTTGCTGTGATTTTGCTCACCTCAGAGAGATTACTTATCCCGTTCTGCTGTGCACCTACATCTGTCCTGATTTCCCACTTTAACATGTGTGAAACGATGCTGTAAAAATTTAGACACCAGCTGTAGGTACAAGAATGTCAGCAGGGTCACTGTAGGTATTTACTGAGATAATGATACCACTGCTCAGGGAAAACTGAACATCTGAAGGTGAAGTTTTGAGTCAGTGATTGGGTTTGTCACATTCACCACAGTCAGGATGTTGCAAATTGCATTAAGTATACTTCTTGAGCACAGTTTAATGGAGTTCACTGAGACCGAGATATGACACTGATACTTAACCTCCTTATGAATATTTAAATGCAGATAAATGTTTAAAATAGTTATCATCTTGTTTCATCATACGCCAGTAATTATTCCTCATCATCAATGAGGCTGAATTTATAAAGAACTGTATCTTTCTAAGTTGATGGGTTCAGTGTATATTTTTGTGGATAGGATTCTAAGGTACAGTACCTCTAACCCAAAATGATTCAAATTCTGAAACATTTTTTCATCTGTGGTCCCATAAGGTAATAGAGTTCAGAAATACTGATCGGAGAACGGGAGGTAAGTAGTGCATTATTGTGTAGATTTTTCAATATATTTCTACTTTAGTTAATTAGTGCATATGTAAATCATTGTATTGTAATGTGAATGCATGCATCTTTAAGACTGAGTGAACTTTTTAAATGGTATTCCAAAATACAAAACACTTCTGGTCCCATGCATTTCGGTTAAGGGGTACATAACCATTATAATTGCAGTACCACAATGCGTAATCAATATTATTGTAAATTAATTATTTGTTCAATTGTGTGTGAGATGAAACAGAGTTACCATTTTTGTTTAAAGTCAGCTGAGTTGTTTGCCTTTCACACTGTTAGATTCAAAGATGCTCCAATGTTATTGATTTTAAAACTCTTGTAATAATGCATTTCTCTTAAGTTTTTAAGTGATTCTTGTTGGCAAAAGCAGGCATTCTCTTCCCAAATTATATTTAGAACACTGAATTGATAGAGCAACACCTTTGTAAAGATTTTCATGAAGAAATGTTTTGCAATCTCTGCCTTGAATTAAATTTGTTCTAATTTCCTTGTCATTCACGCAATGGGAAATTTATTTTTCAACCTGATCTATCCTTTATATAATGCTTTGTCCTTACTCTTGATTTGTGCATGTCCAGGGTCTATTCAGTCACTTCCTGAAAATGTACTTTATTATTTCAAAGGCCAATATATTTTTCACCATCCATGTTGTCGAAGAGCATGATCTTGAGCAGAAAGCTAAGAATTTGCTCATAAGTTGCTTCAGGGTGAAATTCTTCTGTGGTCAGATTATCCTGGAATACAGGTGAGCGAGAAAGGGATTTGATATTACTCAAAAGAGAAGGATGAATAAAATTTATTTGACTGTTCATAAGGTCTGCAAACAGTGGAGCCATTGTTGGTTTTATAACATTTGAGGTAGACTTGCACAGTTGTTTTGTGCACAGTTTGTGTAAAATGTCAATTCATGTTTATGACAGCATTCCCCTGCATCTTGTGGATCTCTTTGGAAGATCAAGGTTTGTTGTACAAAAACAAATTTCCAAAAATTGACTGTAGAGCTGATTACACATAGGTGGTGCATCTGACCTCACGGAGAATGCGAAGCCTTGGGCCCAAAGGAATGCCGAGGTTTGCCAGTCTCTCCTCATCAAAGGAAGGAAGATCGGTGAAGTTTATGCCAGCGTTCTTGAAAAGTCGAGCGTAGTGCTGGGAGCAAGGTTAGAGGATAAAAGAAAGGGCGGCACTCAATAATTGAACAGCGCAATGATGTCTTGGTAAATTATGTAAGTTTGGAGATGAAGAAGCTGTAATTTATGTGATGTTCAAATCGAAAATATCCTGTAAAGACTGCAGCTTCTGGGAACATTGGGCAAGATCAAATTTTAATAAACTATAACTTAATGTTGCAAAGGTATTGAATCAAAGGTGAAGTTTGTAAATTCCAGATAATTATTTCATGTATTACGCTTTTTACTGATTGATGTAAAATTTTGTGCAATATCCTGAAACATGTATGTATGTGTACAATCTGAGTGCTGCTGTATTGTGTATTTGAGTGTCAGTGTGAATATGTAAAAGTATAAAAATAAATGAGTATATATGGAATTGTCAGCAGGTTTAAGCATGTGCATGTAAGTGTAAATATGTCTGAGAGTAGATGAGTGTGTGGGGAAATGTTTGCATGCATGAGTGTCCATACACATCCTTACCTTCCTCCTGCCAGCTTCTGCTTTGTTTGCACTCACTTCACCTCCTAATCCCAAATGTATTTTAATAATTTACATTCAAATTATTATAAACACTAGATGCAGGTTTCAGAAATGCTAATGGAGAACACACATTCTTACAGCAGTGGTGCTTCACTCTAAACCACAGAAGGATCAGGTTCAACAATGAACGTGCACTGAGCACTAAAAATCCATTACAATTAGCAGTTGTTCCATGAATGCTGAGACACACAATTAATTTCATGTAGAAAAAAACTTACAATTAGAATTGGTGACCCTGATGTATTTATGTTGAGGGTGTTTAGTTTGACCACCAATTCAACAGCTGCCTAACTCAACATCAGTCTGGCAATGCTTCCATCTTTCAATATACAGTAGTTTATGAGACAACTTAGTCGAGTCAGTATGACTTCAAGAACCCAATGTGTAAAAGTAGATGACACAATTTTCTTGTTTATTTTCATTGTGTGATGACATTGTTTAATGGATTTATTGGATTGTATATGCTGAACGTTTAATGGGTTTGGAGGGGGATGGGAGGGAAAAGGGGAGAAAATGACACTGTGTATATTCAAGAGGGAAATGTTTGTGTGTATTTTGGTTAATATGGTTCATAGTGTGAAAAATTTTTAAAAATTTTAAAAAGAACCCATTTACCAGAGAGAGACTGCACATTATGTGTGGAAATACATTTGCTACCAGTGATAATAACGTTTCATCAGGCACAACTAGGTGCCACATTCCTCACTGTTTAAAATGGCACAACTTTTGTGCGGACTTACCACTAAGTTGCATTTTCATCCATGTTCCTCAGATTAGATGAACTTTTCTGTACATTGGTGCAATAAGTGCAGCAACTTATAAAATATTCTTGGCATTAAATAGAGTCTTACAGCCAGCAGTTTTCTTTTTGACCATTACACATTTTGACTGTTTCTTGGTCAACACTAACTTCCTACTAAAGTGAAATTAATTTACTGCCTCACAGATATTTCACAAAGGGAAAAAAAATTAACATTCCTGTATATGCTTGTTCTCAGCTCAAATATCAGTTGAGTTTGCGACATATCTCAGAAATTACTTCCCATTGTGAAACCAACACAAATCACTCCATTGGCAATAATAAAGAGCAGAGTTGTTTATCAAACTCATCATTCTTGATCCGCTTGGGTGACTTCCACTTCAACATGCTCTTCACAAGTTCCTCAGATAAAAGTATCAAGTCAAGACATAATTGATAATAGATTGACCAACGTGAACCAAATCAACACATCTCTCTTCACAAATGCCTGGCCACACTGTACCTGCATTTGGAGATCTATCATGGGGTTCCTTATATCAAAGTCCAATCATGATTCCCTCCCACCAAATGCAACAATGTGGGGTGACCCAACCCTTGTAGATCTTCTACTTTGGAATACATGAAGTCTCCACATCTGATGAAACAAAGGCAAGAGAATCTGTCATTGACTATTCACTGTCTCTCCCAAGCAATGACCTCTTCCAGCATTTTCAACAACATCCAGCCATCTGTCCACACCATTATTGGTGGGTTCTTGCTTCTCAATTCCATCTCTGTGTCAACTACTTCCTTTTTTCATAAAGGACTATAATTGAACATGATACTCCATCAGCAGATCCTCCTGACATTAAATCCTACATAGATTGCACTTCAATGCTAGGTCTCAGTGATGCTTCAATCTCTAAAAATCTGTCACATCTCTCAGCAGTCAAAAAGCTGCTGCTATTCAACTGTGCAGCCACATGGCATTGACATTCATACCCCATGGCCTCACATGCTCGCTTTAGCTATTTTACCTCTCTTCACCTTCCTCCTTCAAAATCTTACCTTGTGTACTATGGTCAGCAACAAACCTGGAAAGGTTTGACTTGCTTCCTTCAGCTACATCAGTTCTGTGCATCGTCATGTGCCACAGATTTGCACTCTTTCGATCTGCAATGACAATGTCTCATTCCATGTCAGAATATTTACCCAAACTTTGTGAAATAAAATCCAAATTAAAAGCCTCAAGAAAACCCACTGCCCCCCCCCCTTGTACAGATCACATCCTGAAATTACTCCATCAAAATTAAACGTGACTTTCTTCTCTTCAAGGTGCTCTAACATTGCAGCTTTCACCTTCCCGACCACTGACATTCAACTGAAAATCTACTGATGGCCTATTAGCTCCCTTCAATTCTTAAGCACAATTGGAGAATCAGAACACTAGGATGATGATAAACCCAAGTTTGCTGTGTCTGTAGCCACCTCTTGCAGAATGCCAAAAGATTGATGAGAGCAGGGTGATAGACATTTTCTATTTTGACTTCAGCAAGACCTTTGACATGGTATTCTGGACAAGAAAGTCAGGTCTCATGGGATCCAAGGTGAGTCAGCCAATTAGATCCAAATTTAGCACTATGGTGGGAGACAGAGGGTGGTGGTGAAGTATAGTTTGTGAGATTGGTAGTCTGTTGCAGGGATCTGTGCAAGTCCATCGTTGTTTGTCATGTATATTAACCACTTGGATGACAATGTCGTTAGGAGACTGGTGTTGTAGTGGACAAAGAGGTTGTCTTGAGATTACAACTTCATAGAGATAACCTGGGGAAGTGAGCGACAAAATGGCTGATGGAACTTAACTTGGACAAGAGTGAGATGTTGCTCTTTGGCTGGATACACCAGGGCAGATCTTGCACAGTGAACGAGAGGCCCCTGGGGAATTTTTCAGCATAGAGGGTGGAAAAGAAGGCATTTGCCTTCATCAATCAGGACAGAGTACAAGAACAGGGAGATCACAATGCAACTGTACAGAATATTTTCTAGACTACAGTTGAAGTATTATTAAAAAAATGTTGAAGGAACTCTGCCATTCACCCATCATCCAGAGGAGGTAAAGATATATAACTAACATTTCAGGCCTGAGCCCTTCAAGGTTTGAGCAAAAAGCAGGCAGATGCCTGGACAAAGGCCGGTAGTGAAAGGGCATAGGAAGATGTACAGGCAAAAGGCATTGATGGGATATGGATGGGACACAAGATAGAAAAGGTGAGGGTCGGGGAGGGGGTGGTTCTGTGAATGCAGAGCTAGAGGAAAGGAGAGAGAGAACTAGAGGAAAGGAGAAATAGAAATAGGGGAATGGGAGAGACTAATGGAAACTAGAGAAGCTGACATTAATACCATCTGGTTGGAAGGTAAGGAGAATTCCCTGCCCCATTCCCATACTTACATGTTTGTCCATGGTCTCATGCACTGCCAGACTGAGACCACCTGCAAATTGGAGGAATAACACCTTGTATTCAGTCTGTGCACCTTCCAACTGGCTGGCTTTAACATCAACTTCTCTCATTTCAGTTAACCTCTATCCTTCTCCTATCCCACTGTCTCCTTTCCTCCAGCTCTGCATTCACAAAGCCACCCCCTCCCTCAATCAATTCACACCTTTGCTCCTACCACTTGCCTGTGCTCCTCCCACTGCCTTTTCTTCCTTTCTCCTGTAAGGTAAAAACATCATGAGATGGGACTGGAGAAGGAGTCACCCAGTACTAAGAAGTAACAGGATGGTGTGACCTTGTATGCTCAAGTTTGGCACTAACAAGCTGATGAGCAGCAGACTAACAGTGAAGGGTAGCAACAGCTTATTCATTGGACAGTGTAATGGTATGATAATTTACTAAGTGCGTGTCCTGGGGTATAAAAAAAAACACCACTTGCTGATATCGTTAGAATGCGCCTTCTCCAACTAACACTGTTAGTTGCAAGTGTTACAATCCGGTAATAAAGAACCTTGATTTCGACTCAGTCTGGTGTCTGACTCACTCATTCTCGAACAAAGCAGACCTAACAATTTGGTGACCCCGACGTGATGGGTGAGTGGACACTAGACGACAGTTTCTGTTTTTCTTGACAATCATCTCAGCCGGCTGACAAAAAGGTCCAGAGAAGCCTGTTTTAACAAAATTCTCTCTCTTAAAATCTTTATGATTGTCAGTAAGAACTGGAGATCGGACCAATTAGACGATCATAATTGAAGGTCATCACCTGCCAGGATTGTAACACGTAAGTGTTTACAGACAAAACTATAAAAGTCCTTAAGGTGTTTTAGTGACATTTGATAAGTGCTTCGCCGACAAACTACTAGAGTTTAAAAAGTCTTTATTGTAACGTTGCAAAGTCAAATAGAGTGAGAAGGTGGTCTAAGAACAATTGGGGACCTGAGTTTTCTGCCCTAAACCGGTTATTAAGAGGAGAAATCTCTCACGTGAAGGTTGGCCTTTGAAAGAAAACGAAGGTTCAGGCTTATTGGTCTCAATTGTATAAGACTCGCTTATAAATTTCCGGTAGGTATGATAATGTCTGTACACTTGAAAACTTAAGAATTTATTTCCCAAATTCGCCGTGGTGGAATACCACAGCGGACATTAGAGACCTCGAGATGACAAAAAGAGTTCTCAGAGATGCCTGCCTGGTGAACCAGGGCGACGACCAAAGACTGCAAAAGCTGTGTCCGGATCAGGTAGGAGATATCAATGAAAAAGTTGACAGAATCTTAAAAGACACACGGTTTATTTGAAATATTTTTGACAAGTTAAATGAAGGTATTCCCAGCATCACCAAGGAGATAAAGTTACGTAAATTCATAGATTGGTACAGGGAAACTGGGCAAAAATATAGCCCAAAAACTTGGTTTCCTAGTTGTAACCTAACTTTCAGACCTCTTTGGGAAAACAGAGAGTGGAAGACGAGCAATCAGAGTATACAGGACAGTCTGAGGTCCACCGGAGGACCAGACTTGGAGACTGTTTCACTAAAAAATTTTTGTCATCCGGCCTGCAAGGAGACATTTTTAAAGGCGATTTTTGTTAACATAGATCCTCTAAACGGACAAGAACCTAAATTAAGAGAGGCATTAGGAAGCGACCCCGCAGCAATGGCTGCACAGTTGCCTACTAAGACCTTTGACCAAGTTATTAGGGAAATTAATCAGGAATTAGAAAAGCGAAATACCAGTAAAGAGGCATTGGAGAAACAAAGAATTCTCCGAAAATGTGTAAATCGCTGGAGGAAGATGGGGTGGTTACCCGGGAGCGCCGAGATGTTCCTGACAGGTGAGGGAAACAAAATTCTAAAGCGTAGGGTCTTAGATAAGTTGGAAGAAACAAAACACAGAAGGGAAAGGAAAAGTGCCTGTTTCCAGTTTCCAGCCACGAAGTGTCCGGGTTTGCTCTCTCCCTCCCTCCTTTCCCCCTCCCCCCTCTCTCTTCTCTCCCCCTCTCTCTCTTCTCCCCCCCCCCTCCTCTCTCACCCACTCCCCCTCCCAATCCCAATCTGTGGCGGTGAAATCCCCAGGTGGGGCAGGGCAGAGAAATACAATTTGGTTTTAATTTTGTGCCCACAATTACAACTCCGCATCAAATGGGATCCTGTTTTATCCTCTCTCCCTCCCTCTTTCCCGCACCCCCACTATTGTGGGATCAGGGCAGACGTTGTGGGCTGACGTGTAGCTCACTCGAGGTGGGAGGGAAGGAAGGAGTGGTGGTTCCCAGTGGTGGGAGACCCAATCTGATCCAGACCAGTGATCACAGGATGAGAACCTTTTAAAGATGTAACCATGAAACGGAAGTGTTAATCTGAAGACTTTTCTCCCAGTGGGGCCAGTGCAAGGCATTTTCTCTCTCTATCTCTTGTGCTCTGTGTATCTGCCTCTCTATCTCTTTCTCTCACTATGCTCTCTCTCTCTCTCTCTCTCTATCGCTCTCTCTCACAGTCTCTGGATGTATGTGATGTCATGTATGTACTCTGACAATAAATCTCTCCGACATGATCTGGTTTTACGGAGACTTGTCAGGGCAGTCATGCTTCCCCGGCCTCTAAGCCTAATTAAGGTGGCAGGCCATTCCCTACAAAACACAAAGGAAGGGAAAGGAAACACGGCAGCTGACAGAGCAGCCAAACAGGTTATTGGATATCAAGAACCTATACAGGGGATGATTCTGAAGTCCCATGGCAAAAAAGAGGAATTAGAGAGAAGAGAAAATAGTAGTAAGTTGAGTGACCAAAAGGAGAAGGAGGGAGAGGGACCCCCACCAAATATTGAACACCTGATAGAAATACAGGAAAAAGCTAGCCCAACTGAGAAAGAGGAATGGATGAAATGCGGTGCTACACGACAGGAGATCATCTATGACAATCGGACAGTACATGTCTGGCGCTCCCCGATAGGTACGATAGTTGCCCCCCACCAATTACTTCCGCTCTTATTTGAAGAAGCACATGGGCTGACTCACATTAGCGCCACCAAAACTTATAATATGCTTAAACAACATTGGTGGAATCCCCATTTACGCGAGCACATTGACAACTTTAGAGCTGAATATGCTATCTGCAATGGGCATAACCAAAGGATCACCTTACCCCACCCGCTTTTACGATTTCCAGTACCGACAGCCCCATGGAAAGAGATCTATATTGACTATACAGATATGGGTACTGACTAAGGAAGGATACCGATATCTCTTAGTGGCGGTAGATAGGTTCTCACGGTGGGTGGAGGCGGATAGTGTAATAGGCTGGCTGACGCGAGATTTGATACCCCGCTACGGGGTCCCCAGCAGAATATGCTCTGATAATGGGTCCCACTTTAAGAATGAGCTGATCCAACAGGTTGAAGAATACTTAGGGATCAAACATCGTTTCGGTAGTGTCTATAGACCTGCGAGCCATGGGCTAGTAGTAAGGGCAAACAGGACGATAAAAATCCAAATTAGGAAAGGTTTTGGGTGGGACCAGGTTGAATTGGGTCAAGGCATTGCCATTAGAACTGATGTCTATGCGACAAGAGAAGGCCAAAGATACCTTCCTGTCACCACACGAGATTCTAACGGGTCGACCCATGCCCGGTCCAAAGACTGATCCAGCCTGGGTAAAGAATTGGGAAGAAAGGGAAGTGGAACTGGACCATTATATGCAGATGCTGGGTAATAGGGTTGCTTTAGTTTCACAACAGGTGGCGAATGCAAATAAGGAGAACCCGGACACTGAAGGACTTCCAGTGAAGGAGGGAGACCTGGTGTATATCCGTAAACCAGGGAAGGTACATTGGACTGAAATTAGATGGACTGGACCATACACTGTTACCGCCATGACAGATAGGTCGGTAAGAATTGACAAACCAGGGGTTAATAATTGGCATCATTTTGCCTTTTGCTCCAAGGCAAAACAACAAGTAGCGAGTATTGGAAAATATGATGAGACTCATGTGGACAATGCCAAGGGCCCTATGGGCATTCCTGCTGATGGGTTGCCAAACAAGCCAACAGAGTAGTTCGGATCCATGCGGGGCCAAAGTTATTCTGAAGATAGATAAAGACAAGGATAGCACCTTCCAGTTCGATCTATGCTGCACTTCTATCTCTAATAACACAGGGCCAGATGGGTCACTCACTAAGGGGCTGACAAAACTTAAGGCATTGGCAAAGGAATTAAAAGCCCAATCTGGAGTCTCTAACCCTATTTTGTCCTGGTTACATGGAGTGTTTGGGAAATGGGGCACAATGTTGGGACAACTTTTCCTAGGATTGTTCATTTCTGTATCCATTTTTATCACTTGTGGCTGTTGTTGTATTCCATGCATTCGAACGCTGGTCACGAGGACCAATGAGAGAGCCTTTGCCAACCGCGATGAGCTGCCTCCAAAATATCAAGCTCTACAAGCTACGGAGCGGGACTATCTCACGTCACAGGAGGCGTCAAAAAATGCTGAGCTCGATCCGAAGTCTGATGGAGAATGTGACGGGGAGGAGGGATTATAAAATAGATTGTAGCACAAATGTTAACTTTTATCTTAACTAATTACAAATGCTTAGAAGGGATAGCCAGTTATTTGCTTGGGGGAAAACGGGGAGGAAACTTGTAAACGGGCAATGGGATCGGGGAAATGGATGGGGGGTAAACGCTAAAGAGCGTTGGGGGAGCCCTCGCCCACCAGCCGAAAAAACCCCGTGAACAGAACCCGTATAGAGCTTGGCAATAATAGGCGAACTAATGTAACGCGGTGGTAGCATAGTCAGGGCAAGATTGTCCTCTAAAGAGGACAAAGGAGGGATTGTAAGGTAAAAACATCATGAGATGGGACTGGAGAAGGAGTCACCCAGTACTAAGGAGTAACAGGATGGTGTGACCTTGTACGCTCAAGATAAGTTTGGCACTAACAATCTGATGAGCAGCAGACTAACAGTGAAGGGTAGCAACAGCTTATTCATTGGACAGTGTCTCTTCTCTTTGGCTTGGCTTCGCGGATGAAGATTTATGGAAGGGGTAAATGTCCACGTCAGCTGCAGGCTCGTTTGTGGCTGACAAGTCCGATGCGGGACAGGCAGACACGGTTGCAGTGGTTGCAGGGGAAAATTGGTTGGTTGGGGTTGGGTGTTGGGTTTTTCCTCCTTTGCCTTTTGTCAGTGAGGTGGGCTCTGCGGTCTTCTTCAAAGGAGGTTGCTGCCCGCCGAACTGTGAGGCGCCAAGATGCACGGTTTGAGGCGATATCAGCCCACTGGCGGTGGTCAATGTGGCAGGCACCAAGAGATTTCTTTAGGCAGTCCTTGTACCTTTTCTTTGGTGCACCTCTGTCACGGTAGCCAGTGGAGAGCTCGCCATATAACACGATCTTGGGAAAGCGATGGTCCTCCATTCTGGAGACGTGACCCATCCAGCGCAGCTGGATCTTCAGCAGCGTGGACTCGATGCTGTCGACCTCTGCCATCTCGAGTACTTCGACGTTAGGAATGAAAGCGCTCCAATGAATGTTGAGGATGGAGCGGAGACAACGCTGGTGGAAGCATTCTAGGAGCCGTAGGTGATGCCGGTAGAGGACCCATGATTCGGGGCCGAACAGGATGTGGGTATGACAACGGCTCTGTATACGCTTATCTTTGTGAGGTTTTTCAGTTGGTTGTTTTTCCAGACTCTTTTGTGTAGTCTTCCAAAGGCGCTATTTGCCTTGGCGAGTCTGTTGTCTATCTCGTTGTCGATCCTTGCATCTGATGAAATGGTGCAGCCGAGATAGGTAAACTGCTCAAACTACAGGGGAATCACGCTGCTCTCCATTGCAGGCAAAATCTTCGCTAGGATTCTCCTAAATAGAATAATTCCTAGTGTCACCGAGAATATTCTCCCAGAATCACAGTGTGGCTTTCGCGCAAACAGAGGAACTACTGACATGGTCTTTGCCCTCAGACAGCTCCAAGAAAAGTGCAGAGAACAAAACAAATGACTCTACATCACCTTTGTTGACCTCACCAAAGCCTTCGACACCGTGAGCAGGAAAGGGCTTTAGCAAATACTAGAGCGCATCGGATGCCCCCCAAAGTTCCTCAACATGGTTATCCAACTGCACGAAAACCAACAAGGTCGGGTCAGATACAGCAATGAGCTCTCTGAACCCTTCTCCATTAACAATGGCGTGAAGCAAGGCTGTGTTCTCGCACCAACCCTCTTTTCAATCTTCTTCAGCATGATGCTGAAACAAGCCATTAAAGACCTCAACAATGAAGACGCTGTTTACATCCGGTACCGCACGGATGGCAGTCTCTTCAATCTGAGGCGCCTGCAAGCTCACACCAAGACACAAGAGAAACCTGTCCGTGAACTACTCTTTGCAGACGATGCCACTTTAGTTGTCCATTCAGAGCCAGCTCTTCAGCGCTTGACGTCCTGTTTTGCGGAAACTGCCAAAATGTTTGGCCTGGAAGTCAGCCTGAAGAAAACTGAGGTCCTCCATCAGCCAGCTCCCCACCATGACTACCAGCCCCCCCACATCTCCATTGAGCACACAAAACTCAAAACGGTCAACCAGTTTACCTATCTCGGCTGCACCTATCTCGGCTTGGACAGTGTAATGGTATGATAATTTACTAAGTGTTTGTCCTGGGGTATAAAAAAAACACCACTTGCTGATATCAAAAGAATGCGCCTTCTCCAACTAACACTGTTAGTTGCAAGTGTTACAATCCGGTAATAAAGAACCTTGATTTCGACTCAGTCTGGTGTCTGACTCACTCATTCTCGAACAAAGCAGACCTAACACTCCCCAGCCCTGTTATACTGGCACCTGCCTGATTTTTGCTCATATTCTGAAGAATGATTCAGGCCCGAAATGTTGGTGGTGTATCTTTACCGCTTCTAGACGATGCGAGACCTGTTGATCCTCCAGCATTTTTGTGTTTTTACTACAATCTACAGCATCTGTAGAATTTTTGTGTATTGTATACAGTTTAGATCATACACCTAAAAGAAAGATTCACAAGTACGTTGCTGCGACCGGAGTGCTTGAATTATAAGGAATTATAAGGAAAGGCTGGAGAAGCTGAGACTTTTCTCCCTGGAGTGTAGTAGAGTAAGAGAAGACCTAACAGGATTTTAAAATCATGAGGGCCATCGATATCCCCCAGAATAGGTGAACCTAAAAAAAAGGTCATAGATTTAAGGTGATAAGGAAAAGATACGAAAGGGGCCTGAGGGCCTCCTTCTTCACACAGAGGAACTGGTAGAAGCTGGAACAATTGTAGGTTGAAAGGAATATGTGCTGAATGCAGCCAAATAAGACCAACTTCAATGCCTGCTGAAGTCCATAATTCTATGACTCCAACAATATAAACTACTTAACGTCAACAACTTGTGTCTAATAATCACTCCATCAATGTACATATAATTTAAGACTGCAAATGACCTACAGAGTGTCACCAAATTGACTAGAATTAACAAGTTGGTTCAGCAATTGTCTTGTCGTGCAAGTCCCCTCAGTCAAGCTAGATCAGGTTACAACTGCAGAATGGATGGAAGGATTTGTCAGTGGGAAGAGCAGCTCTTGATACAAAGGACATTTGCAAGAAAACCCTACCTCATATTACTTCATTATTTGGATGACACAAAACATGGTTCATATTTATATTTTCTGATTCAAGTTCTATAAATATGAAAGGAGTTACACTTACATTTAACCTTGTGTATCAAAATGTCATCAAAATGTCCATAGCCATTCACAAACAAGGAATTGCTTTTGACCTCTCATCATTGATGTCACATTCAAACTCCACAGGCAACTTGCACACTTGTTTCCCAGAACTAAAATGTGGCAATGACAGTGGTCAAGAGAATAATATTGTTTAAAACATCTCGGGTAACTCAACTATTCATTTTCACATACTGTGCTGTATCACCCCATTGGAATACTTGACCTTAACTTTAATCTAAAGATAGCTTAAAATAATACAAAACTCTTCTGTTAATAATACTTTCTTTCAGCAATATTTGTCATATGATTACCTCACATCCTAATTTCTTCAGAAATATTGTCAGCATTGAGGGACTTTCTCCACCATACCTGAAAAAAAAACAAATTAAGGCATACACATTAAAATGTATTATCAGGCAATTATTACTTTAAAGAATAAGTGAATCAAGTTGCTCAATAAAAAAATTTGATTTTCATGGATAAAATATTTACATTATCCTATTTAATGACATTAAATTAGCTTGGTAAAATTTTCAGTCGTACAGACTCACCTAACCAAATGATTTACACCTCTTATCAGAGTAAATGCATCTTATAAAAACAGAAGAAGTTTCAGATACAAAGCAGGTCCAAGTAGCAATTGTGAAATGAAAAACTGAGCTGGTCCAACAGTATACTTTATATTAAAAAGATACATAACTAATGTTTCAGGCTTGAGCCCTTCATCAAGGTATGGAAAAAATGTCGGCAGGCACCAGAACAAAATGTTGGGGGAGGAGCAAGGTCCCAAAGGCAGCAGGTAATAAGTGGATTAGGGATGGAGGGCACAGGAGCAAGCAGGGGGAGGTGGGATGGTTTTTTGAGTAGAGAGGGAAAGGGACTGGAGAGCTAAGGGAAAAGGAAATGGGGGTGGGGGGGAGGAAGAATGAAGAGTAGGTTACTTTGATTTTCCATCTGGGCACTCTTCAACTGGATAGCTTTAATGACTTCTCCAGTTTATACTAACTTCCTCTCCATTTTACCTCTCTTTAAAATGAACACTGTTTGACCTGCTGAGTTTCTCCTTCCAAAAGAGAAACTGAATCTACTTTTCAAGTCATCAACTGTTCATAGCTGAGAAGTCCTAACATTTCCTTGGAGAACAGTTGTTTAAAGTCATGTGCCACCCATTTTGAAAACTCATACTAACTAGGAGTTAGTCCTGGTAGTTATGCCTCAATCTTCACCACAGACTATGAGCCATAAATTGGCATTGGAGCTTCTTATGCGTCATAATGGCGTCAGGTGTGTAGCACTGTTATGAGCAGGGGGAGCTAATGTCATTTGAACAACTCAGATCTGATCTAAGTATGATTTATCAAATAAGACGTTCCACTGCTACCTTCAGATAAGATCTTTTCTGCAGGACAAATCAAGTCCAACTATGGCCTGACCAGAGTGCAGTGACATAGAAACCACGATTCGAAGGGGGAATACATCTTGACAATGTATTTCTTGCTCAAAGTGTAAGGACCCAAACCTGGCCTTCACAAATCAAGGCAGAGGTGGGAGTCAGACTTAGGAATAATGATTGATGTGGGGTGCTGGTCTGTGTCGGACCAGCATGACTGGAATCATTAATGCACGGTACAGGCTCGCGCAATACAACTTTCTGCTCCTGCTGTACTAACGCTGCAAAAATTGAACAGATCTAACCAGAATTATCAGACCAATGCTTCAGATATGGCATCGAGATAGAAACGTTTGTGCATGCAACCTGGACGTACCAAGGTGAGGCCCTTTTGTGTGGAACTAGGTTAAGTCCTAGGAAAAATTATAGGCAAAGAATTCCCGCAGGATCCAGAGTTGTTGGGAAACATAATGGACACAAAACTTGCAATGAATCTGTCCATATTCCAAATCCAATTCGTAATGGTCGCATTGGCAGTGGCCAGGAAGTGCATAGTGGTTACCTGGAAATCCAACTCTTGCCTGAGCATTGCGCACTGGAAAATGGAAATGCAAAGCCTGGAGAAAATTACTTACAACTTAAGAGAAATCTACGACACTTTTAAAAAGAATTTGGCAACCCTACTCAAATTCTATAGGAGCACGACTATAGTATGGGCCATCTCGCAACCCTACCTTCCCTGTCTATCCCTTAATCAAATTGGGGGGGGGGGGTGGAATCCATCCCATCCCAACCAGGTAAAGTCAAGTAAAGATAGCAGCCTGAGCTCTGGCCTCCATGCCTTGACAAATGCATAAAACCTTGATTATATGTTTCACACCTTTGTTGTGAGTGTCTTCAATGTTGTGTATCATTGCGGAGGGGGAGGAGGGGGATGGAAAGAGCTTGAACTCTGCAGAAAACGTTGTATAAAATTGATAATTGTGAATTGTCAATACTGATTATTGTTTGAGTTTAAGTTTGGAAAATCATAAATATTCAAAAAATGAGTAAAGAGATGTTGATGAGGCTCTATGGGCACTGGTGAGACCTCACTTGGAGTACTGTGTGCACTTTTGGGCCCCTTATCTGAGAAGTGATGTACTGATGTTGGAAAGTGTTCAGAGAAGATTTACAAGGATGATTCCTGGAGCGTTTATCAACTCTTTGACTATATTCATTGGAGTGTAGAAGAATGAGAGGGGATCTCATAGAAACATTTGGATGCTGAAAGGATTGGACAGAGTAGATGTGAATATGATATTTCTCTTGGTGGGTGAGTCCAGGACAAGAGGGCACAGTCTTAGAATTAGAGGACATCCATTTAAAACAGAGGTGAGGAGAAATTTCTTTAGCTAGAAGGTCGTGGATTTGTGGAACTCGTTGCCACATACAGGAGATTGATAGGTATCTAATTTGTCAGGGTATCAAGGAATATGGTGAAAAGGCTGGAAATTGGAACTAGATGTGAGAATGGTTTAGCTCATGATGGAATGGTGGAGCAGACTTCTGTTCCTTTATCTTATGACCTTGTGATCAGGGTCATTGGTTCAAGTTTCCAATTATTGTGACATAATACATTAAAAATGTAGCACTCATGATCTACTTTAAATTTTTCCTGCTGTAAAACAAAGAAAGAGTTGCTGTGAGCCTAATGCCCCTAACATTAGCAGAAAGGGGAGCCATTCAGAGTTTGTGAGTACCCGTGAATTCCACTTCAGCAATCCCACTGCCTCTGCAGCCGCAAAGACTCCAGTTCAAACCAAGCTCCAGGTCCAAACCTCTGACACCATCAGGAAGCCTTCAGCGCCCGAGGCCCTTTGGGTCCCCATCTTGCCCTTTCTAATCCCAGCTCTGATACCTGGTTCCCATGAGCCAAGCTCCAGCAGCCCACATGGGTCCCCCAACTGCAAATTGCTCACTGAGCCCCTTGCTGGTTGTTGCTGTGGTCACTGTCCTTTCAGGGCATCTTCTCTGCTTTTCTTTCTTGGTGGTGGGGGGGGGGTGGTGTTCTGTTCATTTCTGGTGCCCTGCGCCGGTCCACTGCTCACCTGAGTCTGCAACCACTCATGGCCAATGCTGAGCACAGGCGCCATCATTATGGGGCACAAACCATGCAGTTGCAGGTCTTTACAAACATCAGCAGCTTTTTCAACAGGCCATTTAAAGCCTATACGGAGCCACTGGCATTAAGACTGGACAGTCGAACCAGCACTGTCATTTCTTTTGGCTTCAAAGTGCTTTATAACATTTAAAAGGACATGAAATGCAGTATGAAAACACAAGTTTTGTAAGTATAACATTTGTAATAACTGTTACCAACACACAGCATTAATTCTGTTTCTTGGTACAGTCACCTGCCCCCCCCCCCCCTCGATATTCCTTTGACTTATATAGAACTCCATTACTCAGACACTACTGACTCCTCCAGCTCCTCGCAGGATTCGTTATGGGACTATGGCCATGCAAGGAGGGCAACAGTTCAGTGCGACCAATCTGATGTTACAAGATAAAGCTGCTTGCTGATAACCAGCATTAAAAGTAAATAAATTTAATTGTCCTTTTTTTTGAAAGATGAATATTGACAGAAGGTTCAAAAAGCTAAGAGCAATATATTCTGTCTTATATATTCAAAGAACAATTAACTGTATTTTTGAACTTCAACTTTCATACTGGTGACATTCAATATGGTACCGAAACACACCCTGTCCTCAATATGTTGAACAATCATATGAACAAAGGTATTTAAATGTTACATACTGAAACAAATATGCTATTCTTGAAACAATTTTATGAAATAAAGTTTATCATTGATTCATTAAACACATTAATATAAAGGAATTAGTTGAGACGATACAGCTTCTTCATCCTGCCCTACTGTTCAAATATTTCATGGTTACTCTAGTTTTTGGCCTCAATTCCACAATCTGGCCCAATCCCCATGACCTGCAATCCAAAATCCAAAAGTCCGTCTCAGCTTTGCTTACACTTAATGCATCGAAATCTTGTAATTTTGAATGCATGAATGTTCCAATAGGACTAAAACATCAAAGATTAATGAAATGAGCTATTTTTATGCTTCATGGTCAGGTTATCAGAGCTTTTACAAAAGCTACAGTAATCTTGCTTAAGTCATCGTTACTCTGGCTCTAAATCGTATCCACTTAAAAACAGAAGGCCACAATGAAAACTGAAAAGCTGCTGGAGAAAATTCACTGAAATAGATTGCCAAACCTGACAGAACATTGAATGAGGTTGTTTTTAGTTGTGGCACTTACTCTATTTACAGTATAAACATAGAACAGCGCAGGAACAGGCCCTTCAGCCAATAAAGTCCGCGTCGAACATGATGCCAAGTCTCTTGTGTCTGATACACATCCATCTATTCCCTCCCTATTCATTACCATCATTATCTCCGTCTACCACTACCCTAGCAGCCTGTTCCAGGCATCCAACACTCTCTTTTTAAAAAATCTTGCATTGCACATCTTTTAAAATCCACCCAACCCCTCCATCTTCAAAACACGTTCTCCATCATTCAACGGTGAAAAAAAGATTCCAATCGTCCACCCTAATGATAATTTTATAACTTCTATCAGGTCTCCCCTCGGCTCTGACTCTTGGAGAAAACAACCCAAGTTTTCCCAACTTCTCCTCCCAGCTCTTACCCTGTAATCCAGGAAACATCTTGGTAAACCTCTTCTATACCCCTTCGAAACACTCCACATTCTTACTGTAATGGGCCAGCCAGAATTGCATTCCAACTGTGTCCTAACCAAATTGAATTTTTATATAGCTGTAACATGACTTTCTTACACTTTACTCAGTGAAGGCAAGCATGTCATATCACTTATTTATCTATCCATGTGCATGGCTATTTTAAGGACCTAAACCTTTGCATTTCAAAGCTGTTAAGAATCCTGCCACTAACTTTATACTCTCCCATCATAATTAACCTCCCAAATTCCAACAGTTTCACATATCTATAACTGATCTGTATCCTGCTGTATTCTTTAACAACCCTCTACACTATCCTCAATTCTGGAAATATTTGTATCTTCTACAAACTTACTAACCCACGTGCCTACATCCTCATCCAAATCATTTATACACATCACCAAAGAGGAGTCACAACAGCAATGTCCAATCTCTGCACTTGCTACTTTCAATAGCCTGGGACATATCCCACCAACTCCTCGGGAATAAACCATCTTAATGTTCTTCAAAAGACTCAGCACTGCCTCTTCTTGATCTCAAAAAACCCTAAAAGATAGGCATTCTCCCCACTGCTCTCACCATCTTCTATGGCCTCCTTTTTGATAAGTGCCAATGCAAAGTATTCATTTAATGCATACAAACGTACTGCATGGTAACAGCTGCTTCCGGCCCACGAGCCCATTCCCCTTCCCTACCAAATGTACTAATTAATCTACAATCCCTGCATGTTTTGAAGTGTGGGTGGAAACCAGAGCACCTGGAGGAAGCTTAAGCAGGCCCCGGGATAATTACCGATTTGAACCCACATCGAAACTGCTGTAATAGCATTAAGCTAACTGCTAGGCTAACCCAATGTACAGCTCGTCGAAAGAATCAAAGACTTGTTGATCCAAACCAAGGCTTTTATTAGCAAAAGACAGGAGCTCTTCACAGGTGGCCGACCAGTCCGGAATGATCTGACCTGGCTAGGGACACAACCCTTTAAGGCCCAGACAGTAGGCGTGGCTAAGCTCTCAGCCAATCGCTGTAAGCACAGTCTAGATACTGTAACTATATACATTGGTGATAGATCTGTACTATCACACCCAATATACATGTAATATAAATGTAAGTACCTATACTTATATTTGTAATTATATCCATTCGGTGATAGATATTAATGCTCACATAGGTACTTACTGTGAACACTCTAAAGTACTGGAGGAATCCTGTTTCATAGATAACCTCTTTGGGTTCCAGACCTGCCAAAAAAGAATACTTTTGTTGTGTGACATTATTCCAACAATACCATGAAAATAAAACTGTACTTTGCACAAAGCTCCAATGAACATCCATAAAGTACAGTATCATTAACGACAAAATAAATGTGTTATTGCTGAATGGAATTGCAAAATTAATTCAATGCAGGATATATTACTACTTCCAGAAGACATTCCATGCATTTCTGGTGTCTCGAACACTTTTTATAAAACATGACAGCACAGAAACAGGCCGCTTCAGCCATTCTAGTCTATGCCAATGGGGTTTTTTTGCCTAGTCCCACCGACCTGCACCGAGTCCATAACCCTCCATACCTCTCCCATCCACGTACCTGTCTAAATTCCTCTTCAATGTTAAAATGGACATTCACACCACTCTCTGTGTGAAGATAATCCCCCTCATGGTGCCCCCCCCCCTTTAAACTTTTCCCCTTTCACCCTTAATCCATGTCCTCTGGTTTTTAATTTACCAGCCTTAGTGGAAAAAGTCAACCTACATTTACTATATCACCATCATAATTTTAAATTACTCTTATCAAATCACCCTTCATTCTTTTATGCTCCAGGGAATAAAGCCGTAACCAGTTTAATCTTTTCCTGTAACTCGATTCATGAAATCCAGGCAACATCCTAGTAAATTTCTGCACTCTTTCTATCTTATTGTTATTTTTTCCTGTAGTGAGGTGACCAAAACTGCACACAATACCCTAACTTTGGCCTCAGCAATGACTTTTCTTTCTTTGGCTTGGCTTTGCGGACGAAGATTTACGGAGGTGTATGTCCACGTCTGCTGCAGGCTCGTTGGTGACTGACAAGTCTGATGCAGGACAGGCAGGCATGGTTGCAGCGGTTGCAAGGGAAAATTGGTTGGTTGGTGTTGGGTGTTGGGTTTTTCCTCCTTTGTATTTTGTCAGTGAGGTGGGCTCTGCGGTCTTCTTCAAAGGAGGTTGCTGCCCGCCGAACTGTGAGGCACCAAGATGCACGGTTGGAGGCAATATCAGCCCACTGGCGGTGGTCAATGTGGCAGGCACCAAGAGATTTCTTTAAGCAGTCCTTGTACCTCTTCTTTGGTGCACCTCTATCTCGGTGGCCAGTGGAGAGCTCGCCATATAACAAGATCTTGGGAAGGTGATGGTCCTCCATTCTAGAGACGTGACCCACCCAGCGCAGTTGGGTCTTCAGCAGCGTGGATTCGATGCTTGCGGACTCTGCCAGCTCAAGTACTTCGATGTTGGTGATGAAGTCATTCCAATGAATGTTGAGGATGGAGCGGAGACAGCGCTGATGGAAGCGTTCTAGGAGTCGTAGGTGATGCCGGTAGAGGACCCATGATTCAGAGCCGAACAGGAGCGTGAGTATGACAACGGCTCTGTACACGCTGATCTTTGTGTGTTTCTTCAGGTGATTGTTTTTCCAGACTCTTTGGTGTAGTCTTCCAAAGGCGCTATTTGCCTTGGTGAGTCTGTTGTCTATCTCTTTGACGATCCTTGCATTAGATGAAATGGTGCAGCCAAGGTAGGTAAACTAGTTGATCGTTTTGAGTTTTGTGTGCCCAATGAAGATGTGGGGGGGCTGGTAGTCATGGAGAGGACCTGGCTGATGGAGGACCTCAGTTTTCTTCAGGCTGACTTCCAGGCCAAACATTTTGGCAGTTTCCGCAAAACAGGACGTCATGTGCTGGAGAGCTGGCTCTGAATGGGCAACTAAAGAGGCATCGTCTGCAAAGAGTAGTTCACGGACAAGTTGCTCTTGTGTCTTGGTGTGAGCTTGCAGGCGCCTCAGATTGAAGAGACTGCCATCCGTGCGGTACCAGATGTAAACACCGTCTTCATTGTTGAGGTCTTTATTGGCTTGTTTCAGCATCATGCTGAAGAAGATAGTAAAGAGGGTTGGTGCGAGGATGCAGCCTTGCTTCACGCTATTGTCAATGGAGAAGGGTTCGGAGAGCTCATTGCTGTATCTGACCCGACCTTGTTGGTTTTCGTGCAGTTGGATAACCATGTTGAGGAACTTTGGGGGGCATCCGAGGCGCTCTAGTATTTGCCAAAGCCCTTTCCTGCTCACAGTGTCAAAGGCTTTGGTGAGGTCAACAAAGGTGATGTAGAGTCCTTTGTTTTGTTCTCTGCACTTTTCTTGGAGCTGTCTGAGGGCAAAGACCATGTCAGTAGTTCCTCTGTTTGCACGAAAGCCACACTGTGATTCTGGGAGGACATTTTCGGCGACACTAGGTATTAGTCTATTAAGGAGAATCCTAGCGAAGATTTTGCCTGCAATGGAGAGCAGCGTGATTCCCCTGTAGTTTGAGCAGTCTGATTTCTCACCTTTGTTTTTGTACAGGGTGATGATGATGGCATCACGAAAGTCCTGAGGCAGCTTTTCTTGGTCCCAGCAGAGCATGAAAAAATCATGCACTTTGGTGTGCAGAGCTTTGCCGCCAGCCTTCCAGACCTCTGGGGGGGATTCCATCCTTACCTGCTGCTTTGCCACTTTTCAGTTGTTCAATTGCCTTATATGTCTCTTCTCGGGTAAGGACCGCCAAATGAACCCAGCTTAGCACCGACATTGGCGATTTGATGGGTTTTTATGAGACACTAAAGGCTGTGTACGGCCCCTCACCCCAAGTCCAAAGCCCTCTGCGCAGTTCAGACTGTGAAGTCCTCCTCAGCGACAAGATCTCCATCCTCAACCGATGGTCAGAACACTTACAATCCCTTTTCAGTGCCAACCACTCAGTCCAAGAATCCGCCCTGCTCCAGCTCCCTCAACAATGACTTATACAACTTTACCATAACATTCCAACTCCTATACTCAGTACTTTGATTTATGAAGGCCAATATGCCAAAGGCTCTCTTTACAACCCTATCCACCTGTGATGCCACTTTCAGGGAATTATGTATCTGTATTCCCAGGTCCCTCTGTTTTACGGCACTTCTCAGTGCTCTACCAAATACAAACTTTTCTTGGTTTGTTTTTCCAAAATGCAACACCTTGTCTGCATTAAATTCTATCTGCCATTTTTCACCCCATTTTTCCAGTTGGTCCAGTTCCCTCTGCAAGCTTTTAAAACCTACACTGTCCACAACGCCTCCAATTAGTGTCATCTGCAAAACTTGCTGATTCAATTTACCATATTATCATCCAGATCATTCATACAGTTGACAACAAGAATGGTCCCAGCACTGATCCCTGAGACACACCAATAGTCACAGGTCTCCAGTCTGAGAAGCAATCATCCAACACTAATCTCTGGCTTCTCCTGTCCAGCCATTGACGAATCCAGTTCACTACTTCACTATGAATAACTAGCATCTGAGTTTCATGACTAATCTCCCATGTGGGACCTTGTCAAATGCCTTACTAAAATCCATCTAGACAACATCCACAGCCTTTCCTTCATCAACATTCCTGGTAACCTCCTCAAGAAACTCTACAAGATTGGTTAAGCATGACTTACTATGCACAAAGCCATGCTGCCTATCCCTAATCAGTTTCTGACTTCCAAATAATTGTGTATCCAATCCCTTAGGATATGTAATACCTTCCAATAAATTACCTACTACTGACATCAGGCTCACTGGCCTATAATTTCTAGGGTTACTTTTGGATCCTTTTTTAAACAACAGAATAATGTGAACTACTCTCCAATCCTCTGGTTCCACACCCATGGTTAAGGACATTTTAAATATTTCTGCCAGAGCTCCTGCAATTTCTACACTAGCCTCCCTCAAGGACCAGGAAATATCTTGTCAGGCCCTGGGGATTTATCCACCTTTATTTCCTTTAAGACAGCAAGCACTTGCTCCTCTTTAATCTGTATAGGTTCCACGACCTCACTGCTTGTTTCGTTTACTTCCCATGACCCTATGCTTGTTTCCTGAGTGAATATTGATGAAAAAAAAACATTTAAGGTCTCCCCCATCTCTTTTGCCTCCATACAAATTTGACCACTCTGATCTTTAAGGTCTCCTTAATATACTTGTAGAAATCCTTGGAATTTTCCTTCACATTGTCTGCCAAAGCAACCTCATGTCTTCTTTTAGCCTTCCTGATTTATTTTTTGGTTTTTCCTGCACTTTTTATATGCCTGCAAAACCTCATTTACTCTATGTTGCCTATATCTGCTTTTCACCTCTCCCTTCTTTCGAACCAGATCCCCAATATTCCTCAAAAACCAAGGTTCCCTATGCCTGTGAACCTTGCCTTTAATCCTGACAGGAACATACAAACTCTGTACTCTCAGAATTTCACTTTGGAAGGTCTTTCATTGACCCCGCACATCATTGCCAGAAACCAACTTATCCCAATCCAAGCATTCTAGATCCTTTCTTATTTCTTCAAAATGATACTTTCTCCAATTTAGAATCTCAACTCAAGACCCAGATCTATCCTTCTCCATAATTAACTTGAAACTAATGGCATTATGATCACTGGGCCCAAAATGTTCCACTACGTAGATTTCTGTCACGTGACCTGTCTTGTTCCCTAAAAGGAGATCCAGTATTGTATTCTCTCTAGTTGGTACATCCACACATTGATTTAGAAAGCTTTCCTGAATACACTTAACAAACTCCAAGCCATCCAGCCCTTTAACAGTATGGAAGTCCCATACTGTGATAGAAACTTCCAACAGTCTAAATTCAACAGGACCATTGGGATGCAAAAATATTATTCTTGGCTGCTGGTCTTGTAACTTAGCAAAGAAATTGATTACTTTGACATTTGTTTCCATTTTTACAGAAATCGTTGAGATCCAAGAGTCACTACAGAGTGATGCCCAAAGTTTCTGGTACTGAACTTACAACATTATAGACAAAGGAGGAAAAACCCAACACCCAACCCCAACCAACCAATTTTCCCCTGCAACCGCTGCCACCGTGTCTGCCTGTCCCGCATCGGACTTGTCAGCCACAAACGAGCCTGCAGCTGACGTGGACATTACCCCTCCATTAATCTTCGTCCGCGAAGCCAAGCCAAAGAAAGAAAAAAAGAAAAAGATAGTTCAATTTGCACTTGTAAAGATCTATCAGTGCAGGACACATAATGATCTAAGTTCAGAACCCTTGTTGAGACCACTCTCAGCCCTCACAGCTGGTTAAACCTGCTACTGGGCTTGGTCTTGACTCCAAACTTATTTTCATTGTCATCTGTCTCCTGCCTTCTCCACTCTTCAAAGATTTTTTTTCACCGCATGTCAACAGGCTAACACTTGAATTACATTGCGAAAATGTGCTGACATAGCATTTTGTTCCTTCAAGTAATTGACATTAAATTCAATCCCGCTATCTTTTTGCGCATTAGTTCACCATCGGTTACCAATCTGAAAAACCACTGGGTGGAAACTGAGTAGTCAATTTATTATAATCCATTATTCTGCCTCAACAGACAGATGAAGATTTCTGCCAACAAATGCTGCATGCAAACAAAACACCAGGGAAACAATTTGTACATTTTAGAACTTGAATTTTTAAAGTACAAAAATTGTATTGGTGACAAATTTATCTAGGGCCACAAAATTCCAACCGTGTTCAGCATGCCTTATTAGAGTTGTCTCCGATCCCACACTTATTCAATAGACTCTCTTTTGGAGCAGATATTTGCAAGAAGCAGTTTAAAAAACACATCCCTTTCCCAAAAGCCCATACTACCTTCCCAGCAAGCAACATTTCCTCCCAAAATATATTTTTTTAAATTTGTTGCACTCTATTATTGATAGTAAAGAAAACACAGGAAATTTCTAAAAGGTATTTTTTCAGAAATGAGATATTTACCTCTTCATTGAAAGCTTTCTCTGTTTTTTTAATTTTGAGTTGAAAGGAATGTATTTTCTGCAGCAGAAAATTCTGAGAACCAACCTCTTCAGTCAAGTGAGCTATGTTTCGAACAAGCAGGAGTATGTGAGCTTCCAGATGAGCAAATCGTCTCTGTACTATACTGTAAATGAACAAGTGCATATAAATTCTAGCTGATGGAACCTGAAAAATGCAGTAACGCATCCAGGTAATCCGGATGTTGCTTTTTAATATTTGTGACTAAACAATGCTACTAAACATTGATTTCAGACAACAAATCTCTTTATTTTTAAAGAAAATAAAAGTTCAATGAGGAAACCCATAGAATGCAAAGATGAGACCAAATACATGTTTAATAAACAAAAAAGATATGTTGCAATGGGGAGGGAATAAAAACCTCAGAATTCCAAATGGGAGATAAAGTTAATCTAGGCATCACAGAGTCCTCACATGTCAATTTAAATATGTGCAACAGTAGAAGTATTTGGTCAGCTTATAAAAGTTAAACTCAGAAAAGCAGACCAGAGCTTTTTCGACAAAGTCCGTGAAAGGTAGAAATGAAAAATGGCACGCGATCAAAAAAAAGAAAATACCAGACAAATTACTCAAATCCCAAAAAGGCATTTTAACCCAGTTGACAAGGGAGGAAATGAAAGAAATGGTGAAAAAAAAAATGGATGTAAGTGATATAATCTAAAATAGAAAATATGGGAAATGTGTGGAGAGAGATACAGAATTAGTGTTCTGGGTCCATTAGCTTTTATAACATTCTTGTTCTGAATTTCCACCGATTTCTCTTTTTATTCCAGCATCTATGATTTTGGTTGATGTCAGTGGATATTACAGCAACCAACTGAATGCCTGATTCTGTCTTGCCACTTAAAGTGGTGCAGGCAAATTAGGGTTTTGGAATCTTTCAAATGTACGCTATATTCCAGTTTAATTCCATCATATCCTGTCAAAGTCTATAACTACAATTTGTACTGTAATTATTTTCCAATCTCTGAATTTCTTTTTTTTGAATCAATTATGGGCTACAGGAAATTTATGTCCTCCTTGCCAAAGTGGTTTTATTATGTGGAGAAGGGTGGCACAGTTTGCATAACGCCAGCAGCCCGGGTTCAAGTCCAGCACTGTCTGTAAGGAGTATGCATGTTCTCCCCATATCTGCATGGGTTTCCTTCAGGTGCTCTGTGTACCAGGGAATATAGGTCAAGAGGGTGTAATTGGGTGGCATTGACCGTGCTGTATGTCTATGCTTATGTATGACTCATGAGCCAAGAGGCCTGCTTTCATGCTATACTAATCTATGAAACTGCAACATCCCGATCCAAATGCAAGTCCAGCACACTTCTCAGATGGATACATAAGAACTTGTGGCGCAATGGACCAATAGACTTCACAACAAATTTCTGGGAGTTTGTGCACCATCTAGCTGCTATATTGCTTTACTGTGAAACAGCGATTGTAGTTCAGAATGAATGTGCTCAGGAGAGCTTTAGGATGTTTTGTGGGGACAAAAGAGCATGTTATAATTGAAAATTCTTGCCCTGTTTACCCACAAGGTAACTTTTCCTGGTTACTGCTCTGTAGTGTCTCCATAGATTCTGACCTTCAATCACCTGCACAGAGCAAAGGAGAGCAAAGTGCAGTCTAATCCAGCAAAAAAGTACTTGAAAATAAGGGAACAAAATTACTCCTGAAAAAAATAGCAATGTGGTAGGTCATTTTGTGTAGACTTAGGTACTTTAAATACTACAACTAAATAATTTGAGGTTTATATTATTTTAGTCATGTCACACGGAAATGAAAAGTTGTAACATTATTTATTGTGGTTCATTCAATCTGTTCTATTTAAATAATTACCAGATATCTTTCTGTCGTTGTAATTTAAGCTGTGCCCATGGCTTGCCATTTTTCACTGTGCTCTGCCCTTTCTGCTTCAACTTTCGACGTGCTGCCACAGTTCCTCTGTCCCTCGAAAGAAGAGCAACAAGTTCCTGGAAATTTGCTTCCAAGGACTGCAGATGTTGTCTGATATCTTCCATTTGTGACATTGTTAAGGATTCAGAGGGTTTAATGTCACCACTTGGTGTCTGAAATGATGAGCTCCAACCAGGAGAATCAAATTCTTGTTCACCTTGATTGAAGCAAAAATAACACTAATAAAGTGAAGCAAAATGTCATATTACATACACAAGTCTAAATTTCTTCATATGCTCCCCTCATTAAAAATAAAATCAGGCATTATTCATATTATAGTAGCATGTTGCAATGTGCCACAAGTTAAACTGTGCTGTTATTCTCATATACGCTATAAATCTGCTTGAGCTGTCCCACCCTCAACCTTAGTGTCCTTAAAGATTTTAAAAAATATCAGGTGACATTACGATGAATATTTATCCTACTGTTTATCCTCACAGATTTAAATGCTGCTTTACATTGTGGTCCTGTTACACCTTCTGGTTGTTGGAAGATGCATCTTAAACTTTTTAATCTGCGCTACCAAAGCACCAAACCATATTCGTGTGTTGCAATGATTGGAAATTATCGAAGAACTCACCAACAAATTCTAAACAACATTGAATTGGCAGTTGGGTTTTAAATAGGAAAATGGTGAGGAATAATCCTTCACTGAGGTCCTGTGTGCTTACAGGTCCTTCTGCATGACAATTTCTATATGGCATGGGGGATGGCCCAAACAAGCCCCACCAAAACCTTTCCAACCTGACTTAGGCAGAACTGTCAGTCTCAATCATTCAAAAGCTTTCAGCATCATTCACAAACTGCCAAGACAATTAAAATAAAAACACTTAAAAATACACAGATTTACTACTATTAACGACCTTCACACATGCTCCCCTTCGTTCAAACGGAAGAATGTTGCTCCAACATGACTGCCGAGGAATGATCAAATGAGTGATCACTCATGGCGATGTTGGTACAGTCGGATCTGTCTACATGTCCTGAAATTACTCAAAGTACAGGAGGAAAGGTTCACTCTGATGCAGGAACATGCTGACGTTCCCCTGTGCGAGTTCAGGCCATAGATTTGGGTTACTTGTTGTACAAGCTGGCACTTGGTATATATTAGATTACTGCCAAGAGCAGTGATGGTTCTCCTTGTGCCTCTTCTACCATGGGCATTTGCACAACTTCAGCTTGAAACAGGAAAAAGGCAAAGTTGCTACCAATGGTCTGCTTTGGCTGCCTGTTAAGTACCCGCAAAAACACAGTTCATTTTAATAGGGCTGAAGATCAGCCATCAACACCTGGCAAATGTGAACCACCGATTCCTATATTTTCATTTCCTATATATTCCAATACACTACCAAATACTGGTCCTGTTCCCCTGCAGTTAGGCAGGTTTTCTAATTCAGTACACCTGTAAGGAATACTACTGTGGGTGAAAAGAAGTTTGCCTGTTACTACAAAATGAGCTGCTTACATTACTTCAAAGTAATCTCCAGAACATGTAACAAATAAATAGCAGGTGAATCAGCACTTTGATTACCTTTTAGCGGAACGAAAAAATTACTTCTATCAGATTTTAAGGAGGGCTAAAATCTGTTCTGTAATCTATAGGAAGAAAGGAGAGGTTAAATGTTCTAAAGCAAATTGGAATGAAATTGTAGCAGGGATAGGAGAAAAAGAAATGTCTGACATAGGGTGTGTGTTGTCCAAAAAAACTTATCTATAACTGGCAATCTCACTACTACTACTTAATGAACCTTAATGTATACTTGAATAATTGTGTCTTGCTGTAGACACTTCTAGGAGATTGTCGAGAGCAAGATGTTATTCTTCAAACAGACATTAGCTTCATTGGAACAGCTCAGGAGGCTGAGGAGAGAGACACGAGACATGAACTCTCTTTTGCTTCTCTCCCTAAGTCTGACTGTATGAGGTGCTTAAGCAATTCTTGTTGGTGGAAAATCTGTATGCCTTGCAGCAGGCAAAAAGAAATTAATGTAATATGACCCTGTTTTATTACTATGACAATAAATTAAATCTTGAAAAGTGTGGCATTAAATTCAAGTGAAAGGCAACTGGATACTCACAGTTTTGCCTACAAATGTAAAAGGGAAATTAATTCCGTACCGTCATCAGTGAGGTCACTTAAAGATAGTGACTTAAACTGATATCTTGCATTGCTGTCTTCAGTATGATTGTCACTTTGGCTTTGAATAACTTCATCTGTGGCCACACCCTCTGATTTCATTGATTCAAGGTGGTAAAGAGATCTTGTTTTTTGAGTTGGCAGTGAGCACAGTCCAAGAGTAGAAACTAGTTGGCCTTTCTCCAACCGATCAGAATCAGCAGAGGCCTGTAATCGAGAAGTCACTGGTCTTTTTTGCTGTTTTGGATTGTCTTGAAGAAACAGTTTATTCAAAGTTCTTTTACCACAAAGCACTCTTCCATTTGGGTCTTGATCAAGGTTAACTTCGCAGCACAAGGCCAAAGATGGTCCACTTTGGTTGGCGAATCGTCGATGAAGGGAGTTGACTTCATTCTGCAATGCCAAGCGAGTTTCCGAAGCCCTGGTTTGATGTGGCATACCAACCCTGATGTTGGGCTGCAAGCCAATCACAGGGTCCACCTGCCAACAGGCAGCCATAGTTTTATTTGCAGTTTCTGAATCTGCAGAGCTTCCTGTTTCACAATCTTGATTTGCAGGAAATGTTGAAGAGTTCTCATTTGTTTCATTTTCCCAGGTTGTTCTGTTGAAGACATCTCTGTGGTCTCGCCATAATTCTAAATATATTCAAGATATTACAAATTTAGGCAGATTTAACTGTTCCGTAGAGTATGGGTTCAACATCTCTTTTATGTTCAGTGAAGTGCCTAAAACAATCATCCAGGCTCTTCCCATGCAAGAAGCTTTGTGGGCCAAAACACTGCCACTCATTCAAAATATTCTGCCTTCTGCTACCACGTGAACGGTTTCTTATGGGTCAGATTTGTTACAGTAAAATCTCTGGTATCTGACACCTATGGGGATTGGCAAGTTAAATTTCCAGTTCTTGAGATTGCATGTTGCGTAATTTTAAACTTCTCTATTCTTTTTACTTATTTATTTTCTGCGGTTTTTTTTGCCAGTTGCTTGAGGCTGTCACTTGTTTGAATTCCAGATAACAGAGGTTTTACAGTATTTAAATTAATCCAATGAAAACATTTGCCGAGCTATTAATATTTAGCTTAAAAAAACAATGTTAATCTACAACTTCGAAATAATCCATTCAAAACTTGAAAATTCAGGTCTTTCTTCTCATTGTGCATCTTGGAGGCACTTTGACAGGTTCACAATAGAATTTCTTAGCAATTTCAGTTTGGATTAATGAAAGTCTTAGAATCCTCCGAGCTCCAATCACACTGCCACTCTAATGTAATTCTGTCCAAGTGCGGAAAAATTGTAGGTTTTATCTTTCAGGTGAAAAGGTCAAAGAAAATAAATGATTTTTTTTTAATTCTATGCTATTTTATGAACTGGTGCATTGACATGATCGATAAGCATAGGATTATTGTGGACAGAAGGCCAAATATAGCAACTCTGTGGAAGGGTCGTCCAATCAGAAATAATCATACAGATGACATTGCTAAAAGTACAAATGCTTGTGTGGGAACCTAACTTTCTTCATCAATCTTATCTGTACCACAAAGAATTCAATCAACTCAGCCTGACTCTGTTTAGCATGAATAAACCCACACTGCTCTCCTTCGTTAAAACTCAACTTTTCAAATTAAAGTTTATTTTGTTTTTTTCTCATCTCTGCTGCAAAAAAATTCAAATGACCAATTCTTTTTTGCCTTATTTCTCTTACCTTTCAAATGTGCCAAATTTATGGCCCAAATGGTTTAATAGAGCAGCTATTTCATAAATAAGTTTTAGGTTTTTGATAGCACCAGATATTGCACTTGTTCGATGCCCATGCATGTGCTCCTGTGGCCAAGAAACAATGAGAACTCCACTTCATTTTTGTGACTTAAACATTGATGTGACCTTTCATGTTTTTTTTAAGACAGAGTTCCACTTTATCTTGAAAAGTAATGTCAGTAACTGAAGGATTATTCCAAATCCTCTGAACTTTACATAATGATAAACACATAGTTACAATTATTTTTATGGACTGTGGGTGTATAAAAGCCAAACAAACACTAAACATGTCACATTGGGATGAGCACGTAAAGAGAGGTCATTTTATTTCAGAAGTATGTAATCTCTTCTCTATAGGCCAAATCAGCATGCCACACACTTACACTATACTACCTCCCACTGTACTCTTGCAATAATATCAATTCCCTAATCATGAAAAATTGGCATTAAAAAAAACTTGAATAACACCATTTGACATCAATGTCAAACAACATAAAGCAGACACAAAAGGGAGACAATAGTTCAAGAACCAGATTCAGATGAACTGTTTTGTGGGTTGGTGGAGGTGAAGTGAAAAGAATCCCAATGTACAAATGTGAACTGAACTTGACATAATATCCCAATCACTCAGTTCCATGGTTAGATAAAAGTGCAGGTGTTGCCATGCAGGTGAACATTACTCCATTAAGTATTATTCCCGTGTACTCATTCATCCAGACTTGCTCCAAATTAGTGAAATTAGTCCAAACTAATAGAAACACATCTTCTGGACTGAAATTCAAAGAAATCTACCCCTCAAAATAAAAAAGACATATTTTATATATTTATTCAGCAAATACAAAAAGAAATTAATCCAATTAATCTATTCAATTAAGACCATCTGCAAATGATAACAACACTCCCTTCATTACATTACAATTTCTGCAGAAATCAGACATGAAAAGAAAATCCATCTTTCAGACCAGCATCAATGTTGAGATTAATGGATAAGAATTAAGATTAGAACCACAGAAGGGAGTTGTGTTCACCTACCCTAATTTATAACTGCCCTCTGTCTCTATGACTATATTGTATATCCTATCATCTTGTCCCATCCCCCAGGTTCTTTTTCCCTTTATATCCATAATATCACCCCTTTTCACTTTAGTCTCGATAAAGGATCCAGATGTTGACTGACCTTTTCTAACCAGGGATGCTGTCTGACTCTGGCTGGGAGGGGAAAAAAAACACTGCACTAGTTCTGGAGGAACACAAAAGCCACTTGATGCATTTTGTCTGTACATCATACACCACGCTTAAACACTAGACCTAAATAGAACACATGAATTATTTTTTCCTTCACAATTAATGCAATAGCCTTCAAACATTCAATGAAACATGATTAATTATGAAGAGTTTAAGGTAATTATTACTTGCAATTATTAAAACTTCAATGTACAAAATCTATATGGTGGTACCATTGTTTGCAGTGATGTTCAAAGGTGGCCTTCCAGGTACTTTGGCAAGAGGTGATCTCCTTTGCCAAGAATTGGCAGCTGCAGAGACTCTGGGGAAAAAATAATACATCTTAATCTTTCATACCTTGTATTCCGACCCTATACCCACAGCATGATGCTCCATGCTACTGTAAGATGAGACCTGAATGCCAGTTTGATATTGCATTTTTACTGTAATTACAGAATTACTATATTTGCCTTGGCGAGTCTGTTGTCTATCTCGTTGTCGATCGTTGCATCCGATGAAATGGTACAGCCGAGATAGGTAAACTGGTTGACCGTTTTGAGTTTTGTGTGCCCAATGGAGATGTGGGGGGGCTGGTAGTCATGGTGGGGACCTGGCTGATGGAGGACCTCAGTTTTCTTCAGGCTGACTTCCAGGCCAAACATTTTGGCAGTTTCCGCAAAACAGGACGTCAAGCGCTGAATGGGCAACTAAAGCGGCATCGTCTGCAAAGAGTAGTTCACGGACAAGTTGCTCTTGTATCTTGGTGTGAGCTTGCAGGCACCGCAGATTGAAGAGACTGCCATCCGTGCGGTACCGGATGTAAACACTGTCTTCATTGTTGAGGTCTTTATTGGCTTGTTTCAGCATCATGCTGAAGAAGATTGAAAAGAGGGTTGGTGCGAGGATTCAGCCTTGCTTCACGCCATTGTTAATGGAGAAGGGTTCAGAGAGCTCATTGCTGTATCTGACCCGACCTTGTTGGTTTTCGTGCAGTTGGATAACCATGTTGAGGAATTTTGGGGGGCATCCGAGGTGCTCTAGTATTTGCCAAAGCCCTTTCCTGCTCACAGTGTCGAAGGCTTTGGTGAGGTCAACAAAGGTGATGTAGAGTCCTTTGTTTTGTTCTCTGGACTTTTCATGGAGCTGTCTGAGGGCAAAGACCATGTCAGTAGTTCCTCTGTTTGCGCGAAAGCCGCACTGTGATTCTGGGAGAACATTCTCGGCGACACTAGGTATTATTCTATTTAGGAGAATCCTAGCAAAGATTTTGCCTGCAATGGACAGCAGCATGATTCCCCTGTAGTTTGAGCAGTCTGATTTCTCGCCTTTGTTTTTGTACAGGGTGCTCTCTGAACCCTTCTCCATTAACAATGGCGTGAAGCAAGGCTGCGTTCTCGCATCAACCCTCTTTTCAATCTTCTTCAGCATGATCCTGAAACAAGCCATGAAAGACCTCAACAATGAAGACGCTGTTTACATCCGGTACCGCACGGATGGTAGTCTCTTCAATCTGAGGCACCTGCAAGCTCACACCAAGACACAAGAGCAACTTGTCCGTGAACTACTCTTTGCAGACGATGCCGCTTTAGTTGCCCATTCAGAGCCAGCTCTTCAGCGCTTGACGTCCTGTTTTGCGGAAACTGCCAAAATGTTTGGCCTGGAAGTCAGCCTGAAGAAAACTGAGGTCCTCCATCAGCCAGCTCCCCACCATGACTACCAGCCCCCCCACATCTCCATCGGGCACACAAAACTCAAAACAGTCAACCAGTTTACCTATCTCAGCTGCACCATTTCATCGGATGCAAGGATCGACAACGAGATAGACAACAGACTCACCAAGGCAAATAGCGCCTTTGAAAGACTACACAAAAGAGTCTGGAATAACAACCAACAGAAAAACCTCACAAACATTAGCGTATACAGAGCCGTTGTCATACCCACACTTCTGTTCGGCTCCGAATCATGGGTCCTCTCGGCATCACCTACGGCTCCTAGAACTCTTACACCAGCGTTGTCTCCGCTCCATCCTCAACATTCATTGGAGCGACTTCATCACCAACATCGAAGTACTCGAGATGGCAGAAAGACTACACAAAAGAGTCTGGAAAAACAACCAACTGAAAAACCTCACAAAGATTAGCGTATACAGAGCCATTGTCATACCCACATTCCTGTTCGGCTCCGAATCATGGGTCCTCTACCGGCATCACCTACGGCTCCTAGAACGCTTCCACCAGCGTTGTCTCCGCTCCATCCTCAACATTCATTGGAGCGACTTCATCCCTAACATCGAAGTACTCGAGATGGCAGAGGCCGACAGCATCGAATCCACACTGCTGAAGATCCAACTGCGCTGGGTAGGTCACGTCTCCAGAATGGAGGACCATCGCCTTCCCAAGATCATGTTATATGGCGAGCTCTCCACTGGCCACCAAGACAGAGGTGCACCAAAGAAGAGGTACAAGGACTGCCTAAAGAAATCTCTTGGTGCCTGCCACATTGACCACCGCCAGAGGGCTGATATCGCCTCAACCATGCATCTTGGCGCCTCACAGTTCGGCGGGCAGCAACCTCCTTTGAAGAAGACCGCAGAGCCCACCTCACTGACAAAAGACAAAGGAGGAAAAACCCAACACCCAACCCCAACCAACCAATTTTCCTTTGCAACCGCTGCAACCATGTCTGCCTGTCCCACATCGGACTTGTCAGCCACAAACGAGCCTGCAGCTGACGTGGACATAACCCCTCCATAAATCTTCGTCCGCAAAGCCAAGCCAAAGAAAGAAGACAGAATTACTGGTCAAGACAGATCAGCACCACCTATTAGGAACATAATGCTATGGGCTCAGCTGAAGCTAGGTCTCCAGTCTATAATGTAAACTCTTTTTTTAAATATGATTTTTTATTTTTCACAATGTAAACCATATCAACCAAAATATGTACAAACGTATTTCATTAAATTTACACAGTGGTCTTTTTTCCCCTTCCCCCCCTCCCTCCCCTCACCCCACCCCCTCCAAAATCCATAAATATTCAACTTATACAATACAATAAAACTATAAAACAATATTTTCACACAAAGGAAAATAAACAAGAAAAATGCGTCATCTATTTATTACACACTGAATCTAGTCGTTTTGTCTTCTTATCATTTTCATTCTTATTTTAGGGGATAGAAGTCGTAGGCAAGCTCTCTCTGATATGTTCCATGTATGGTTCCCAAATTTGTTCAAACATTGTGACTTTATTTTTTAAATTATATGTTATTTTTTCCAATGGAATACATTTATTAATTTCCATGTACCATTGCTCAAGACTCATGCTCTCTTCCATTTTTCAAGTTGATATAATACATTTTTTTGCTATCGCTAAGGCAATCATAATGAATTTCTTTTGCACTTTATCCAATTTGAGGCCTAATTCTCTACTTCTTATGTTACTTAAAAGAAATATCTCTGTTTTTTTTGGTATGTTATTTTTTGTAATTTTATTTAGTATCTGATTTAATTCTTCCCAAAAAGTATTTACTTTCATGCATGCACAAGTTGCATGTAATGTTGATCCCATTTCCTTCTTACAGTGAAAACATCTATCCGATAATGTTGAATCCCAATTTTTTTAATTTTAGAGGAGTTATATATACCCTGTGTAACCAATTATACTGTATCAAGCATAACCTTGTATTTATTGTATTCTTCTTAGTTCCAGAACATAACTTTTCCCATACTTCATTTTTTATCTTTATGTTTAGATCCTTTTCCCACTTCTGCTTAGGTTTATAGTTGATTTCATTTTCCTTATCTTGCAGCTAATGTACATGTTGGTTATAAATTTTTTGATTATCATTGTGTCTGTAATCATGTATTCAAAGCTGCTTCCTTCAGGTAATCTCAAGCTGTTTCCCAATTTATCCTTTAAATAAGCTTTCAATTGATGATATGCAAACATGAGTTATTCCATATTTATACTTCAACTGTTCAAATGTTAATAAATTATTTCCCAAAAAAGTTTTCTAATCTTTTAATTCCTTTTCTCTCCCATTCTCTAAAGGAAAGTTTGTCCATTGTAAAAGGGATTAGCAAATTTTGTGTCAATAGTAATTTTGGTATTTAATAATTTGTTTTTTTTCTCCTTTCTAAGTGGATCTTCTTCCATGTATTAAGTAAATGATGCAGTACTGGTGAGTTTTTATATTGCAACAGCTTTTCATCCCACTTATAAAGTATATGTTCCGGTACCTTTTCCCCTATTTTATCTAGTTCTATCGTAGTCCAGTCTGGTTTTTACCTTGTCTGGTAAAAATCTGATAAATACCTTAATTGTGCAGCTCTATAATAATTTCTACCCATGATTCGGAGCCGAACAAGAGTGTGGGTATGACAACGGCTCTGTATACGCTAATTTTTGTGAGGTTTTTAAGTTGGTTATTTTTCCAGACTCTTTTGTGTAGTCTTCCAAAGGCGCTATTTGCCTTGGCGAGTCTGTTGTCTATCTCGTTGTCGATCCTTGCATCCGATGAAATGGTGCAGCCGAGATAGGTAAACTGGTTGACCGTTTTGAGTTTTGTGTGCCCGATGAAGATGTGGGGGGGCTGGTAGTCATGGTGGGGAGCTGGCTGATGGAGGACCTCAGTTTTCTTCAGGCTGACTTCCAGGCCAAACATTTTGGCAGTTTCCGCAAAACAGGACGTCAAGCGCTGAAGAGCTGGCTCTGAATGGGCAACTAAAGCGGCATCGTCTGCAAAGAGTAGATCACGGACAAGTTGCTCTTGTGTCGCTCCTAGAACGCTTCCACCAGCGTTGTCTCCACTCCATCCTCAAAATTCATTGGAGCGACTTCGAAGTACTTGAGATGGCAGAGGCCGACAGCATCGAATCTGAAGATCCAACTGCGCTGGGTAGGTCACGTCTCCAGAATGGAGGACCATCGCCTTCCCAAGATCGTGTTATATGGCGAGCTCTCCACTGGCCACCGTGACAGAGGTGCACCAAAGAAAAGGTACAAGGACTGCCTAAAGAAATCTCTTGGTGCCTGCCACATTGACCACCGACAGTGGGCTGATATCGCCTCACACCGTGCATCTTGGCGCCTCACAGTTCGGTGGGCAGCAACCTCCTTTGAAGAAGACCGCAGAGCCCACCTCACTGACAAAAGACAAAGGAGGAAAAACCCAACACCCAACCCCAACCAACCAATTTTCCCCTGCAACCGTGTCTGCCTGTCCCGCATCGGACTTGTCAGCGACAAATGAGCCTGCAGCTGACGTGGACATTTACCCCTCCATAAAGCTTTGTCCGCGAAGCCAAGCCAAAGAGAAAGAGAAGAGATAATAATTTCTAAAATTTGGAACTGCAAACCACCTTGATTATACCTCTCTGCTAATTTATCTAATGCTCCCCTTGGATTCCTCCCTTTCCATAAGAATTTCCTTATTATTCTCTTTAGTTCCTTAAAGGATTTTTCTGATAAGGGAATTGGTAATGTTTGAAATAAGTATTGTTTCCTTGGGAACTCGTTCATTTTAATGCAGTTTACCCTCCCTTTAACGTTAGTGGTAATTCTTTCCAATGTTCTAAATCTTCCTGCAATTTCTTTATTAGTGGCTGATAATTTAGTTTGTACAAGTGGCTTAAGTTATTATCTAACCTGATCCCTAGGTATTGGATTGTTTGTGGTGATTCTTTTTTAAATTCTGTATTGTCTGCGTTACTCATTGGCATCACTTCACTTTTATTTGCGTTTATCTTGTACCCTGATATTTCTCCATATTCCTTCATTTTCTTATGTAATTCTTTTACTGATCCCTCTGGTTCTGTTAGATATACTATGATGTCATCTGCAAATAATCTGATTTTATACTCCTTCTCCTTTATTTTTATCCCTTTTATTTTATTTTATTATCAGTTCTGCCAAAGGTTCTATTGCTAAGGCAAACAATGAGGGGGCTGGTGGACATCCCTGTCTAGTTGACCTACTTAATTTAAAGTGACTCTATACATACCCATTTACTGTTACCTTCGCCAACGGTCCACCATTATACAATGCTTTAATCCAATTTATATATTTTTCTGGTAGATTGAACTTCTGTAATACTTTAAATAAGTAGTTCCACTCTACTCTGTCAAAGGCTTTTTCTGCATCTACAGCAACAGCCACTGTTGGTTTCTTATTTCCTTGAATTGTGTGGATTAGATTAATAAGTTTGCAGACATTGTCCGCTGTTCGTCTTTTCTTAATAAATCCAGTTTGATCTTGTTTTACTATTTTAGGTACCCAATCGGGCAATCTGTTTGCTAATAATTTTGCTATTATCTTATAGTCTGTGTTAAGTAGAGATATTGGTCTACATGATGCTGGTGTTAATAGATCCTTCCCCTGTCTTTGGTATTACTTTAATTATTGCTGTCTTACATGAATCTGGCAATTTTTGTGTTTCTTCTATCTGATTCATTACTTCCAGGAGAGGAGGAATTGATAACTCTTTACATGTTTTATAAAATTCTACTGGAAATCCATCATCTCCTGGTGTTTAATTGTTCGGCAGCATTTTTAATATATCCTGTACTTCCTCTATTTCAAATTGTTTTATTATTTTGTTTTGTTCCTCTTCTTGCAATTTTGGCAGTTCAATTTTAGCTAAATATTCCTCTATTTTATCATCTTTCCCCTCGTTCTCAGTTTGATACAATTGTTCATAAAATTCCTTAAAGTTTTCATTAATCTCTGTTGGATTATACGTAATTTGTTTGTCCTTTTTCCTTGATGCCAGTATCGTTCTTTTAGCTTGATCTCTTTTAAATTGCCAGGCTAATATTTTATGTGTTTCTCCCAGTCATAATACTTTTCCTTTGTTTTCATGATGTTCTTCTCCACCTTTTTATTTGGATTGTGATCTTGTTCACAGCGTCAACTGATTTTGCAGTGACGGTTATTCCCCCTCTACCTAGCCCTCTCCAGAAAACACCTTTTTATTTTTAAACACATATAACAAAGCTCTCTCTCTTCTTTTCCTCCCCTTACTCCCTTCGTTCCCTTCTCTTTTCCCTCTTTAGTTCTTTACAAATACATTGTTTTTACATCTTTATATATACTTTATCACCATTCTTCATTCTTGTTACATCTCTTCATCTCTTCTCCTGTCCTGCAAATGTTCTGCGAATTCTTGCACTTTCTCTGGATTCGAGAACAGTCTGTTTTGCTCCCCGAGGTATAAATATTTTAAGAAAAGCTGAATGTCTTAATATGAATTTGTAACCTTTTTTCCATAAAGTTCATTTCACTGCATTAAACTCCTTCCTCCTCTTTAAGAGTTCAAAACTGAGGTCTAGGTAAAAAAATATTTTTTGACCCTCGTATTCCAATGGTTTATTATCTTCTCTAATTTTATTCCTTGCCCGTTCCAGTATATTTTCTCTTGTCGTGTATCTCAAAAAGTTTACTAAGATGGATCTTGGTTTTTGATGTGCCTGTGGTTTTGGAGCTAATGCTCTGTGTGCCCTTTCTATTTCCATTTCTTCCTGCATTTCTGTCATTCCCAAGACCTTCGGGATCCATCCTTTTATAAATTCCTTCATGTCTGTGACTTCTTCACCCTCCTTCAGGCCCACTATTTTTATGTTGTTTCGCCTACTATAATTTTCCAACATATCAATTTTCTGAGATAACAACTCTTGTGTCTCTAATTTTTTTGTCACTTTGTTCCAATTTTTCTCTTAAGTCATACACTTCCATTTCTACAGCCGTTTCCTGCTCTTCCACATTCTCTACTCTTTTCCCTATTTCTGTCATTACCAGTTCTATCCTTTGCATTTTATCTTCTGTTCTTTTCATTTTCTTTTTAATTGCATTAAGTTCTAATGATAACCATTCTTTTAGTGATCTCATTTGTTCTTCAAAAAAGACTTTATCTATATTCTGTTCATCAGTTTTACCTTTTATTTCTTTGTCCACCCATAATGTTAACTCTGTTACTCCCACACAGGCTACCCAACTAGCTGAGTAATTCTACTAATTTCTGTTTTTATTTCACATTTAGAGCATCCACATAATTCTATTTTTGAAATCTATTTCTTTCCCCCTCTTTCTATCCTTTTGTGCTCTTTTCCAAATATTTATCCAATTATCTTCCAAATGCTTTTCAACCATTCTCACAGAACTCTCTGAGCATCACCTGTGATAATATAATTCAAATTGGATCTCAGTTACTATTTTCAATTTCCATTCTAAAACTTTGGTACGTTCATGTAAATCTCAGTGTACATTAAAACTACTGCATCTGATTTTAAATGTTGTAATCTCTAGTAGAATAATTTTAAACACTCTCAAGGTTTTACACAAGACGTTTGAAAAACACATTTGTACATTTGTCATAAGGGTCTACAACCTGAGAATTAAATTAAACGGGCAATGATCAGCTGCAAAGAGGGTCTTCTGAATTTGACAGCATTTTTCAAGGGTTATTTACTGACAGAATATTCATACTGAATCAAGACATCCCAAACTCTCTTGACATGAGTATCAGAGAGGAGATTAAGAATTTTGTCCAAATGTTTGTTATTTTCAAAATTATGTGCAACTTCTATTCATGGCAAGTTGTTTGATCTATTAAATTTGTCTTTGTAAGCCAGCTGCTTGTGGAGATATCATTGGAAAATTATATTAGAAATTGATTTTTTGTTTCTTTCTGTGCATTAGTGAACTTTATGTTCATTGAGGCCACACCTCTGGGTTACGTCAGCAATCGGGACCAGCACCAAAACTCCGTATTGGGAACAGTGAAGGCTCAATACAGATTAGAGTCTAGCAATTACTGTTTACTATGTTAATGGCTGAACACTCAGATTTAGCAGCGGCATTAATCCATTTAAAATAAACCATGCTCTCTTGCTTATGTGATGTACTTTAAGCAGTCATCTGCTAATAACACCAACACTAATCTCTTGGCTTAAAACCTCCAAACCTGTAATAATGTCTTAAATAAATCATGGAGGAGTCCTGCTACAGCAACAATGTCAATAATACCCTAAGGTGTTTTGGTTGTGCTGAATATTGAATTATAGTGTTAAGAAATTAATTAATATATCATGTATATTTTATTTATTGCATAACAATTATAAACAATGCATATTTTACCTCCTTGTTCTTAGAGGGGATTGAAACATGAATGCCAGTCTAAAAGGACTATCCTAATGTACAAACTTGATTTTGGTTTCAAGAATATATTATCATGAATCTATGTTTTATATATATATGGAACCACACATTTTTCAACAGTTATTTAGTGGGTATGATCTCAGGCATATATCTATGAGGGTGTAGGCTCAATGAAGCAGTTCTGAAGACAGAGCCAGTGAACTAAATAAAGCTAAAGGTTCCGTGATGGTCACATAATTACTACATTTATCATGTCACATAAATGAAATTCTTTAACTTTTGCCTATTGTAAGGCAGACAGAGAGTCGCTGCTTGTCCACTGTCTCTCATAGAAACCCACAGCACCTGGTGTACCTAGGTGGTCTCCCTTCCAAGTACTGACCAGGCCTGAGCCTGCTTTGTTTCCGAGATCAGACAATCTCATGTGTATTCAGGCTATTCGGCTTCTATATACCATTTCATAATGAGATGAAGGCATCAATATATACTGCAACATAATGCATTTTTTGAACACCTCTGTCCAAACAGTGTTACCTTGCAATGGGGTCTTTTTTCTTATGATTAAAGGCACTCTTGGATTCTAAAAATTGTGTTTTCTGATATTTGTTCAATGGTTTTAATGATGGATGACGACTGATAGAAGATTCTGTCACTGAATCATAACTGCAATCATTTTGTTGTGGGTTTTGGTGCTTGGATCTTACCTGCAAGAGAAGAATATAAAATTAGTCATTCTGATAAATAATAACATTATCTGTGGTCTTTACTCAAGTCATGCCTCTAACTACAAAAATAAAATAAAATTTTAAAATATATTAATTTTTAAAATTAAATTTAAATGTACAACACAGCAACAGGTCATTCCGGTCCACGTGCCTGTGTCATCCAAACACACCCAATTAACCTACAACTCCCATACGTTATGAAGGGTGGGAGGAAACCAGAGCACCTGGAAGAAACCCATGCAGATGCAGGGAGAACGTACAAATTCTTACAGACTGCACCAGATTCGAACCCAGCTTGTTGGCACTGAGCTAACTGCTACGCTAACCATGCCGCCCATTCAAGATACCTTACAGAACAAAAAATTAACAGGAGCTAAAAGGTGACTAAAAGCAAGAAACACACTGAAACTCTCCAAAGTTGGAGTTGTACCTCACACAATAGATGATTTTCATGGGAGCAGGATAATCAGCTCAGCTCCAAGTTCATGTTCCTTATGGCAGTGCCCTAGACCTAACTATTTTCCCTCCTAACAAGGTCACGGTCAGAGCGAAAGGAGAAGGAAGGATTGAGACACAACGGGAGAGAGGAGAGGGAGGATAGTGAAATGGGGTGGGGAGAGGAGAGGGAAAATGGAAATACAGGGGAGGGGAGAAGGAAAGATGGAGACATGGGGAAGACATGGGGGAGAAGGAAGGATGGAGACTCGGGAAGAGGAGGATGGAGATACGGGGAGAGGATAAGGATGGAGACACGGGGAGAGGAGAAGGAAGAATGGAGACATGGGGAGAAGGAAGAATGAAAATGGGGAGATGGATGATGAGTGGATGGAACCTGGTGGGGAAGGATGATAGGTGCATGAAACGAGGATGGAAAGAAAAAGTGACAAAAGAGAGACATACCCAGGGTGGACTGGTGGGAGTGGGAAGTGAACACAAGGGGATAAGTTATTGATTGATGACAGCAAAATGTTCAACTCCACTTGCAATTCCTGCTGACTGCCAAAATCATATAGCCTGTGCCACACATAGCAAAGTATGAAAAGCATCCAGGTCACAATGTAAGACTATCATACCACATTCATTTGATATTAAAGTATGTCATTTTATCTACATCACCTACCATTGAGGTCCTGGGCTAATGGTGAGGCAAGTCAGAAGCTTGTTGAGCTATGTCAAGTGATAAAGTTGTTTTACTGCCTGGAGAGATACAGATGAGCAACATGATGACTTGTACTCCCCTGCACGAGTGCAGCTCCAAAATCACTCCCATCAACTTCAATACCATCCAGAACAAATCACACACCTCCTCTACACATTAAGGAATCACTGCCATCATCAGTAGTCAAATGTGACACCCAAGCACGTCATGTAAAGAGGGATCATAGCAATTCACCAAGTTTCTCCTTTGAAATACAACCTTTGGCACTAGAAAGGAGCAGAGCACATGCCTCTCACAATCACCCACCCATGTCCTCCATCTCCCAGACTTGGAAACAGATCACCAATATTTGTTGCTAAGAGAAAGCCTGGGATTCCCTGGAAGTAGATGAGTTGCACTGCAAGGAGTGCTGTGGCTCATGAAACAGAATGTCACCCATTTCGGTGGACAAGTGTGGGGAATAAATCCTTGCTTTACTCGTCACACATCTACCTCACAGGTAAAGAAATCTAAAGCAATAAACTTTTGCAGCCCTTTATGGAAAGATATTCAGTAAGATTTCATGTCACCCAGATAAGTGAAGTAAGCAAACCACAAGGCTTTTCTTGAAATAGTTTGTACAAACATTTTGGCATTGGTCTAATTTTTTTCCTATGGTAGTTTTAGTCTTCATCAAAGCAAATTTGAAATAGTCACTAATCTCAGGACAGGAATCTAATTTGATTGATTTGGAAGTCACTCCAAAGTCACAACAGCTAAAGGATGAACTCTTACAGAGAAATGCATTTAATTTAATTCCAGTGTAACAGAGGCTAAGCTGAAGCCAGTTCTAAATCCTGAAAGAAACAAAATCCATCATAATCCTTTCATTTAATTCAGAACAGTGGCCGACAGCCAAAATGATATACTGTATATAACTGTGAGCATGGAAAGAGTAGCATATCAACATAATTGTTTTTTCTTGAATATGACCTATCTGCACAAGTGAAGCTTAATATGTTAACACTGCCCACATTTTCCCAACAGTATGATGCATTAAGCTGCATTCACATAGTTCTGCAAATGCCGAACTAACAAATAAGATCTAGGATTTCCTATGGCTGGATACAATCATTGCAAGCTGACCTACCAACTAATCAACCCATGATAGACCAGGTAATTTTACAAACTGGCAAAATTAGAGAACACACGAGCATTATTTTAGATACTTAGCTATCTGTTCAAGCTGCATATTAAAAATGGAGCTTCTTTTGGAACTGCATTATAACATCAATTTTTCCCTTTTAAAATAAAAGTTGTTTAAAGGAGAGTGTAAAGACAACAAAACATTACTGTACAATTTTTTTTTTAATTGAGACATAGCAGACCATTTCGGTCTATGAGTCTGTGCCATCCAATTGACATCCCTGGTAGGTTTTGAAGGGTGGGAGGAATTAGGAGACCCCAGGGAAAATCCACACAGACACGAGGAGAACATACAAAATCCTTACAGACAGCGCGGGATTCGGACCTCAGTCCCGATCGCTGGTGCTGTAAAGATGTTGCGCTAACCACTACACCAACCATGCTGGTACTCTGCAAATAGATTTAGAAATTTGACAAACAATATGCTAACTATTCAAATAGAAATAAATGAATTTTCTTTCATGAAAAATACCCCAATTATACTGCAATGTTAATTCAAAATAACTCAGCAGCATTTGGCCTGTGTCAATGCCCTGTAAAGAGTAGTGAAGTCTATCTGGGTCCATTTGGCCCATGTCAATGCCCTGTAAAGAGTAGTGAAGTCTATCTGGGTCCATTTGGCTGTGTCAATGCCCTGTAAAGAGTAGTGAAGTCTATCTGGGTCCATTTGGCCCGTGTCAATGCCCTGTAAAGATAGTGAAGTCTATCTGGGTCCATTTGGTTTTAATGACGCTGATCAAAGGACGACAAGAAAACATGAAAGCTCTTGACAAGGAAGTTATCATCTTGACACCCATCTGGAGCACCTCAGCAGCCTTTAGTTTATTATCTCCTCTGTAGTGGATTTAAGTCAATAAATGTTTTTTTCCGAAAAGTTCACCAATCAACCACTTCCATTAAAAATAGCCCCAGTATTTCAAAACACAAGAACTACTGCCTTTCACCCTGAGCCTTAATTCTCTATACACATTTCTTACACACATCAATGTTAGAAAATGAGAAAGAAATCTGGAAAACACCATTTTGAATTAACAATTTGACAAGACACTGCCCGACGGTGCAGATGAAGCATGCAAAACATAAGCTCCAATACACAATTGGACCATTGACACCAGTGCTGTGTTGCACTCCCAAATGTTGTTTTCACCTTAATAATATTGAGCCTCAGGTAACTGGATCACTTTTTACTTGCACAGAGCCAAAGCAATGTGGCACACAAGCTAAGAGCAGTATGGTTTGTGCAGTGATTAGCTCAATGCCTTTACAGAACCAGCAATCGGAACTTGGGTTCGAATCCTGCGCTGTCTGTAAAGAGTTTGTACATTCTCCCCATGTCTGCATGGGTTTTTCCCAGGGGCTCCGATTTCCTCCCGCCATTTAAAACGTATGGGGGGGGGTTTAGGTTAATGGGTGTAAATTAGGTGGCACGGACTCATGGGTTGAAATGGCCTGTTACTGTGGTATATATCTAAATCTAAAAGAATTAAGAGGGATTTAACTCTGATGACCACTAATTGTTCAACCTTCCAACATATCAGAAGAGGTTTTTAAATTAAAAGAAACTAAATAAATTATTCTCTGAATTAAATGGCATTGATAATGAGACAAGGTGTAATGGCACACATTAGCATCCTGAAGTTATGTTGAGCACCATTTGCCTTCTGTGCATCTTCTAAGGAATCCTGCTGTAGTATCACACATTCTGCAGTGATCCCGTACTCAGCAGATTTCCTCAACTATTAAGTAACTTTCACCTCAGTCGCACAAACCATTCGGGATCAGAGACTATCTCCTCGTCACTGTGTACTTTCAAGTTATTATCATCCCGTCGTTCAAGTGCAACCCAATGAAACAACATTCTCCTGTCCTCGGTGCAAAAACATGCAAGCATACATCCAAACATATAATGTATGTATGGACAAACAATACATACGTAGTATGTATACATGTAAATAGATAAATATTGTTTAATAAACAGTAGAGTCTTGGAGGGTCTGTATGAGCATTCTCATTGTCCATGGGAAGAAGCAGCTTCTAAGCCTGCTAGTGCTGGGTCTGATACTCCTGTTTCTCTTTCCTAATGGGAGTAGCTGAAAGATGCTGTGCACGGGGAGGTAGAATCCTCAACAACTGTGATCCTCTCTGCCGCTCTTATTGTCCTGTGGATTGACCTCTGATCAATTCAATGCACTGCAGCAACTGTACCACACTGTGATGCAGCCAGCCAGGATGCTCTTGATAGAGTTCCTGTAGAAAGTTGACTGGATGGTGGCTAGTAGCCTTCCCCAGCTCAGTTTTCTCAAGAAGTGTAGTCACTGTTTTGCCTTCCTGACAAGTGCGTCTCCGGATAGGTCACTTCTTGAGGTCTCCGAAGAACTTGATGCCCTCTACTCTCTCCACTACTGAGCTATTCATATATAGTGTAGGATGGTCTGGATTGTTTCTAGCTTCGACACCTGCATGACGGCACACGGATCTGATGTCAGAGCCTGATGTTCCTGCTCCACTTCCAAACTCAGACCCTCCTAAGACATGGGCTGAATCCAAGCTCAGCTTCAGACTGACCCCAAGAGAATATTTTAACTTGAAGAAGGGCTCAGGCCCAAAACATCGGTAATATATCTTTACCTCCAATGGACGCTGAGTTCCTCCAGTATTTCTGTGCATTTACTACAATCACAATGTCTGCAGACTTTCATGTTCACTCCAGGGAATATTTTATTTTACTTAATGATTTCCTGCACTTTAAGGTATTTTAATTGCTCCATTTTTTAATGTATATTGAACCATTTTAAAAGTCTCTTTGCAGAGATGTATTAAAAATAATACAAGGGTTTTACAACAACGCACTACCAAAGGGTCAAATGGTTGGTCCAGAAGAACGTCATGTGATCCACTGCCTGAGGCCTCGTTCCTGCTGCACTTTCCCAATCCAGATCAGGGAAGTTTGAGTAGGTGGGCAACAAGCTCAGGCAACACTCCAGGTCCAGTAAGACCTATGCCTCTATTCTCCCATATCTCTGAAATGTCAGTTTACATGTTTTTCTGGGATTCTTTTATCCTTTCCTGGTGTGTTTTGTCCATGATGCTTCCATGTCTGTCTCCATTCATTTCTAAATCTCCATTTCCACTCTACGCTTTTCACCGTTGATGCATTTTACTACCTAAAGTGTGCAACCGCTTTAAGATGCTCAACTTGGATTAAGTAATGGCAACAGCATCAACAAAAACCTTATGACAAATACCATCTGCCTGCTCTATTTCCAACTGCCGCCAAGCATCTGCACGACAATTGTTTTCTTTGAATCATTAGATAAACACAAGAGAAGCAGGCAAAGTTGCAAATTCCACAAATGGCCTTACAATTGGACAGTAAGTTTGTCAAACAGGAGGAAAGAGCGATGAGAGAATGTCCAACATTCCACCATCTTCAAACTTCCCATTGAAAACAGCAGAGGGTTCTTCATTATATGTATTTAAATCTCAGGCAGATCGCTTCTTGAATAATATGGAAATGATGGGGAACAGGCAGGTACTGTAAGCTGAGTCCATGGCTAGATCAGTCAGGCTCTTATTGAATGGCGGAGCAGGCTCAATGTGCTGGATAGTCTACTCCTGCTCTTTATGTTTTATGTTCTATTGTATTACTGTCGGATCTTGAACAATCATTTGAAACAGTAGTAGGCATCAGGTTAATAGTCCATGGCAATGTTTGTGTTAACAATGGACAGTTCTTTGTTACAGCTCCTCAGTGGGTAGGAACTTGGCCGCATCTGCCAAACCTCAGTGGCTGCACATGCATTCAAGCTGTCAGATGGAAACTTTCATCCCATTACTTTGGGTCTCAGAGGCGCCACTGTGCTACCCAGTCCTCAGCTAAATAGAAATTTACTTAGAAAGCACAGGGCATAACAGATGAGATCTTAAGAGGAATCGATAAAAGTAATTTAATTAAGATGCTCTGGTGCTTTGTCTGCTATAAGATCTATTTGTTTTGCTACAATCTCATTACCTTTCATGTCGCTCTTTGATACACTATTTTGTCAATAACTAAAATCTAAAATTGTTACAGCTATTTGAGCTTTCACACGACTTGCCTATCATAGCAAAGGAGGATCAGGTCATTCTGCTCTATCTCTATTCAGCATTAAATTCAGGAGAAGAATCCAAGACCATGCCATTCACTTTCAGATGGCACAATCCAACTGGTTGGAAGACCAGTTGTGGATGGAATGTGGAATTACAAACACACAGACTGCCTGGACTTGACCTCTTCCCATCCTTCTTGTGAGGACATCATGCCTTCCTCCCAACTTTTCCATCTACAGGCCAATGTTCATTGACGAGAACATTTTGAATGTCCTGCAGTGGAAAGCTTCATCTGGATGGAAAGCCATGGTGAGGCTTTCCAATGTAGAACCATAGAACATTACAAACAGAAACTGGCCCTTTGACCCTTCTAATCTGTGCCAAACTATTTTTCTGCCTCGTCCCACTGACTTGCACCCATAACCTTCCCATCCATGCACCTGTCCAAACTTTTCATAAATGTCAAAATTGAACTTGAATTTACCAATTCAGCTGGCAGCTTATTCCACACACCCAGCCCTCTACATGAGGAAGTTCAAGATGCTTTCATTGTCATGTAATAATAGAGAAAATGTAATATTACACAAAACTTCTGTTAGCCTGCCTTAAGGCAGACAAAAAGTCACTATTAGTGTCACCCAGCACCCCTTATAGGAAGGTAGAAAGCATAGCAAACAAATGTCCCCTCATATTCACTGAGTGTCCGTGGATTCACCTCCTGCACTCCCGCAGCCTCTGCAGCCACACAGACCTCTCTCCTATCTGTTGGCAACCAGAGCTCCAGATCCAAACCTCCAATACAAATAGGAAGCCTTCAGCATCAGAGACCCTTTGGGTTTGAGAGCCCTTCTTGCCATCAGCACCCTCACAAATCCCAGTTCTAAAATCTGGTTCCCATTGCCAGTCTCCAGGAGCTCGCAGCCTGTGCAAGTCCTTGGACTGCAAGGTTCCTTTTATTTTTTTTCCCTTTCACCTTATGTCCTCTAGTTTTTTTAAATCTCACCAAACCTCAGTGGAAAAAGCCTGCTTGCATTTACTCTATCTTTACCCATTATAGTTTTGTAGAGCTCCACTAAATCTCCCCTCATTCTTTTGCACTCCAGGGAATAAATTCCTACCCTGTTTAACCTTTCCCTTTAACTCAGTTCTTCAAGTCCTGGCACATCCTCTTAAATTTCCTCTGCTCTTTTCCAATCTTATTAATATCTTTCCTGCAGATCGATAAGCAAAACCACACAGAAGATTCCAAATTTGGCATCATATCCAAAATTTTCTCCTTTCTCAGTAAATGTGACTCCTTACACACACAGCCCCCCTCCTCTCTCTCTCTCCCCCCACTCCCCCCCCCCATTGCCCCATACGGTGTCCGATAATTCTCCAATTTCAAGTAACCTGCTCCCCTCTTGGGCCCTTCCCCCCAACACCCCCCCTTCCCCCCAACACCCCCCCTTCCCCCCAACACCCCCCCTTCCCCCCAACACCCCCCCTTCCCCCCAACACCCCCCCTTCCCCCCAACACCCCCCCTTCCCCCCAACACCCCCCCTTCCCCCCAACACCCCCCCTTCCCCCCAACACCCCCCCTTCCCCCCAACACCCCCCCTTCCCCCCAACACCCCCCCTTCCCCCCAACACCCCCCCTTCCCCCCAACACCCCCCCTTCCCCCCAACACCCCCCCTTCCCCCCAACACCCCCCCTTCCCCCCAACACCCCCCCTTCCCCCCAACACCCCCCCTTCCCCCCAACACCCCCCCTTCCCCCCAACACCCCCCCTTCCCCCCAACACCCCCCCTTCCCCCCAACACCCCCCCTTCCCCCCAACACCCCCCCTTCCCCCCAACACCCCCCCTTCCCCCCAACACCCCCCCTTCCCCCCAACACCCCCCCTTCCCCCCAACACCCCCCCTTCCCCCCAACACCCCCCCTTCCCCCCAACACCCCCCCTTCCCCCCAACACCCCCCCTTCCCCCCAACACCCCCCCTTCCCCCCAACACCCCCCCTTCCCCCCAACACCCCCCCTTCCCCCCAACACCCCCCCTTCCCCCCAACACCCCCCCTTCCCCCCAACACCCCCCCTTCCCCCCAACACCCCCCCTTCCCCCCAACACCCCCCCTTCCCCCCAACACCCCCCCTTCCCCCCAACACCCCCCCTTCCCCCCAACACCCCCCCTTCCCCCCAACACCCCCCCTTCCCCCCAACACCCCCCCTTCCCCCCAACACCCCCCCTTCCCCCCAACACCCCCCCTTCCCCCCAACACCCCCCCTTCCCCCCAACACCCCCCCTTCCCCCCAACACCCCCCCTTCCCCCCAACACCCCCCCTTCCCCCCAACACCCCCCCTTCCCCCCAACACCCCCCCTTCCCCCCAACACCCCCCCTTCCCCCCAACACCCCCCCCTTCCCCCCAACACCCCCCCTTCCCCCCAACACCCCCCCTTCCCCCCAACACCCCCCCTTCCCCCCAACA